>NW_020838045.1:1480799-1586115 GCF_003676395.1 Aethalodelphis obliquidens | reverse complement strand
ATATTTTTATCCATGTGAAAAATTTTTTCCTCAACAATATATTTTTGAGATAGGAATGTGAATTATGCTCACACGTTCCAATTTTAAACCATCCTGTATTTCTGATATAAAACAATTAAAACCTTTGAGTTATTTAAAAACATATAGCTAAATTTGATTTTCTAATTTTTTGGTCTTTTTTTTATAAGCAGGATTTGTCTTAAATTTTTCTTTCTCATATTGCCATGGCTGATTTTGGCATGAAGGTTATACTCAGTTAATAAAATGATTTGAGTGATTTCTCTCTCTTACATTCTTTGGAACTGTTTGTCTAAAATAAGAATGTTCTAGTCCCTGAAGATTTGTTAGACTGTCGTGTGAAAACTTCAGGCTGGTTTCACCCACCATCTACTAGTTTAGCTGGTGATTCAACTTCTTTAGGAGTTATAGATCTATTTAGATTTTTAAAAATTTCTTACTGAATTGATTTTAGTTCATTATACTTTTTTCCAGGAAATTGTCCATTTTATTACATTTTTTTACTTAGTTGATATAAAGATGTACGTGGTATACTCTTTTTTTAAATTTTAATTTTATTGGAGTATAGTTGATTTACAATTTTGTGTTAGTTTCAGGTGTACAGCAAAGTGATTCAGTTATACATATACATGTATTCATTCTTTTTTAGATTCTTTTCTCATATACGTTATCATAGAATATTGAGTAGAGTTCCCTGTGCTATACAGTAGGTCCTTGTTGGTTATCTATCTTATATATAATAGTGTGTGTATGTTCATTCCAAGTTCCTGATTTATCCCTCCCAGCCATGTTTCCCGTTTGGTAACCATAAGTTTGTTTTCAATATCTGTAAGTCTGTTTCTGTTTCGTAAATAAGTTCATTTGTGTCATTTTTTAAATTAGATTCCACATGAGTGATATCATATGATGTTTGTCTTTCTCTGTCTGACTTACTTCACTTAGTATAATCTCTATGTCCATCCATGTTTTTGCAAATGGCATTATTTCATTCTTTTTTATGGCTGAGTAATATTCCATTTTATATATGTACCACATCCTCTTTATCCATTCATCTGTCAATGGACATTTAGGTTGCTTCCATGTCTTGGCTATTGTAAATAGGTATACCCTTTTTTGATTATCATTTTTATTGCTGTAAAAAGCACATAATATAAAACTTACCATTGTAAGTTTTTTAAGTGTATAGTTCAGTAGTGTTAAGTATATTTATATTGTTGTGTAACCAATCTCTAGAACTTTTTCATCTTGCAAAACTAAAACTCTATACCCATGAAAAAACAACTCCCCATTTCCCCCTCCCCCCAACCCCTGGCAACCACCATTCCACTTTCTGTTTCTGTGAATTTGACTACTATAGATAGCTCACATAAGTAGAATCAGCCAATATTTGTCTTTTTATAACTGACTTATTTCACTTAGCATAATGTCTTCAAGGTTCATCCATGTTGTAGCTTGTGTCAGAATTTCTTTCCTTTATAAGGCTGAATATATTTCATTGTGTTTATATTTTTGCTTATTCATTTATCCATTGAGGGACACTTGGGTTGCTTCCAACTCTTGGTTATTGTGAATAGTGCTGCTAGGAACTTGGGTGTGCAAATATCTCTGAGATTCTGCTTTCAATCCTTTTGGATATACATCCAGAGGTGGGATTGCTGGATCATGGTAATTCTGTTTTTATTTTGGGGGGGAACTATCATACAGTTTTTCACAGAGGCTGCATCATTTTACATTCCTACCGACAGTGCACAAGGATTCCATTTTCTTCACATCTTTGCCAACACTTATTTTCTGTTTTTATTTGATTGTTTCTTTGATAGTAGCCATTCTAATGGGAGTAAGGTGGTATCTCACTGTGGTTTTGATTTGCATTTCCCTAATGATTAGTGATATTGAGCATATTTTCTGTGTTTGTTGGCCATTTGTATATCATTTTTGGAGATGTTCTATTCAAGTCCTTTGCCTATTTTTTTATCTGTGTTGATTTTTGTTGTTGAGCTGTCGGAGTTTTTCTATATTCTGTATATTAACCCCTTATCAGATATATGATTTGCAAATATTTTTCCATTCTGTAGGTTGCCTTTTCGCTGTTTATTGTGTTAATGGTATACTCTAATATGCAACAAGTTTTGCCATAACTACTGCAGTCATGTATTCTATTTTCACTTTTAATACTGGGTATGTACCATCTCTCTCTCTCTCTCTCTCTCATACACACATGTACATGCACACACATGCACGCACACCAATCACCCTTTCTCAGAGTAGCAGCAGCAACAACACCTGAAGCAACCAGCAGCACTTCATTTCCCTCTTTTATTTCTGACAACTGGGATTGAGGATTACTCTTTCTTTCTCCTGAAATCAGGCTATGCATTAACTTTTTTGTTGTTGGTATAACCAGCATTCCCAGGTGATTTTAGAGTTTTGTTTTTGATTTTGTTTTTGCTTAATCTTAGTCGTTATCTTTCCACAATGGACCAATGATCTTCCTCTTGAACTGCCAAAGGACTGGCTCCAAATTTCAGCTACTTGGTTACGCAGAGCAATTTAGTTGTCCCTTTGTTGTATCTCCCCTCTTCTAAGTGAATCTTCTCCAAAAGTGTTATGAAGGTAACCTTCCAAAGAAAAGACCAGAACACCTAACTGCCTTTCTCCCACTTTTAGAGCTCCCAGCTTAAATTGCAACCATTCTTTTTTTTTTTTTTTTTTGCCGTACGCAGGCCTCTCACTGTTGTGGCCTCTCCCGTTGCGGAGCACAGGCTCCGGACGCACAGGCTCAGCGGCCATGGCTCACGGGCCCAGCCACTCCGCGGCATGTGGGATCTTCCCGGACCGGGGCACGAACCTGTGTCCCCTGCATCGGCAGGCAGACTCTCAACCACTGCGCCACCAGGGAAGCCCTGCAACCATTCTTAAGTTGGCATTTCTTTTCTCTAGTATATATTAGATTAAGCCAAGAATTTAATGTAGCATATAGATTAGCTATTTCAATCTTGGTGTGCACTGATGAAAAGCAAACAATCAATGGTAGTGACAGTCCTGTATGCTGTGTTGGGGAGATGCTCCTGGAACCTTATCAAATGGAACAGTATATGGGGGGAAGGCAGGGAGTGAGGATGCTTAACTCCAGAAGAGAAACCTTACAGGCATATGCCCATTGTTTTCAAATGTTTAATGTGTTGCTGTGTGGAACATGAATTAATTTACTCTAACTTGTTCTGGAGTGCAGTATAAGTTCCAGTGGGTACATTTATAAAGATGTAGATTTTTGCTAAGTAGAATACAAACTGTCACAAATAAATGGCTTCTCTTTGGCAGGAATCAGGCTTGGAGGAACTTTAGCAGAGGTAGCTGACTCTGTCACGGGTGTTCTAAGAAGATTTTGGCAAGTGGAGGAAGTTCGAACTAGATAGCTTTCCATGTTTCTTTCAAATCAAAGATTCTTCTTTTCTATGAAGCTCCCACATCTTGAAGCTCTTCTATTATTGCATTTTAGTACTGTGAAATGGTGGGAGGTTTGTTAGCGATTAAAATAGACAGTTAACTATAGATTTTTGAGGAAATAGAAGTTGAAGGCTAGAGTGTATAAATAGATGAGCCAATCATTCTAATATTACTTTATCCCTGCCACTGTGCTGTTCCTCATTACTAATTCTCCTTTTTGTTTAAATGGATATACTATCTAGCCTGTATGAAACCTAGGGCCACAGAATTTATAAATTTATATCCCTGTTTTGTCATAAAAATGCTTTGGAATTCTTGCTTCAAAATTTGATTCTTTCTATGCCCAAATTAAAACCTTTTGTTTCTGAAGTGTCCCTTCCCTTTTCAATGACAGTAGGGCTTTTTCTCATCATTATGGTAGGTCCGTGTTTATTTCTGGTTGTTTTTTTAAAGCTACGCTCAAGTTTCAGCTTTGAAACTTATTTAACACTAAGTGACATGGGTTGAATTTTTATTTTTTTTCCGGCATGCGGGCCTGTCACTGCTGTGGCCTCTCCTGTTGCGGAGCACAGGCTCCGGACGCGCAGGCTCAGAGGCCGTGGCTCACGGGCCCAGCTGCTCCGCGGCACGTGGGATTTTCCCGGACTGGGGCACGAACCCGTGTCCCCTGCATCGGCAGGCGGACTCTCAACCACTGCGCCACCAGGGAAGCCCACATGGGTTGAATTTTATCTCCCTCAAATTCATATGTTGAAGTCCCAGTACCTCAAAATGTGACCTTATTTGGCTAAAAGGTAGATGTGTTACCAAACCAAACTTGGGTCCACTCGCCCACGCACAGTAAAACCAATCTATTGACACCAGGTTTTGTTGAAGGAAAGTGCAGGGTTTGTTGCAAGTCCAAGCAAGACGTCTGGGCAGCTAATGCACAAAAGACCCAAACTCCCCAATGGATTTAAGGGAAGCATTTTTAAAGCAAGTTGAGAGAGTCCCCGGGTACGTGATTAGCACGTGCACAATCCTCTGACTGATAGATGGTGAGGTAACAGGGTGATGTTGCAAGGTTTAACATTATCAATTCTTAGGCTCCAGCTGATCTGGTGGCTATGTGTTCCTGGTCATCATGCAGTTAACTTCTTCCATCTGGTGGGGGTTTTAGCATCTGTATAACAAGATGTGCACCAGACACTCTTATCTGTGTCCTTCAGGGAGTAACTAAAGATTCTGTGACTCTACTATATGGCTGATCTATTCTATAAATTGTTACCAGTTCTCCTGGCCCAACTGCTATTTTCTGTTGCTATCAATTCATGTTCACATTCTTTCAATCATTAATTCTTGAGCCAGACTTTTGTGACTCAGGGTAGGCCTGGGAGACTAAAGCTTTTCTACAAACAAGAGGCAGGCAGAAGACATGGGGGTCTGTCCTGGGAAGTCCCCATGGGGTTCTGCTCAGTTATAATCCCCCTTTTCTTTGATACTCCTCAATCTTGAGGGGAACAGGTGTGGGACAAGAAAGGGAATAAAGTTTTGGATAGAGGGGTTGATCATAAACTTGGCAGAGGAACTTGGTTTTAGGGAGACTTCATTTTAGATACAGATGTAATTTGTTAAAATGAGGTCATACTGGAGTAGAGTAGGCCCCTAGTCTGACTGGTGTCCTTATAAGAAAGGGAAATTGGAACATAGACAGGCACACAAGGAAATTATCAGGTGAACATAAAAGCAGAGATTCGGGTGAGATGTCAAGGAGCCAAGGAATGTCAAAAGATTGCCAGCAAACCATCAGAAGCTGGGCAGATGCATGGGACAGATTCTCCTCATAGACTTCAGAAGGAGCCAACCCTGCCAACACCTTGATCTTAGACTTTTAGCCTCCAGAACTGTGAGACAATAAGTGTTTGCTGTTTAAGTCACCCAGTTTGTGGTACTTTGTTATGGTAGCTGTAGCATACTAATACACCAAGAGATGTGAAAAAACTTGACCTTACCACAAAATAAATCAGTGGGCTTTAGTTTGCAATGTAACAGAAGGTACCTTCTCCCCTTATAATGATCTTGTGAAGTTCCAAAATAGCTTAAAGTCTTAAGAATACACTGAAGTCAAGTATTTGGTAACAATAGAGCATGAATATTTTATTAACAAATATTTTAAATAAGGGTGCATTACTATGCACATATTTAAATTGTTTTCATTTAACCATGCGTTTGCCCTTCGTGTTCCTTGTCACTGACAAATATCCAGTCAGAAAAGCTCTTAACTTTTCAGTTACAAATGAAATGTTTTTCAGTGAAGCAGCAGTTCTTCCTCATTAACAAAAAGACCCTTCAAATTTACTTTTCAAATAGAAATCTCAGAGAAATTGTAAAGTAACCCAAATTAGAAGTTTGTTGCCTGAACAAAAATTAGGCCTATGTGAAAATAAATTAAGCTGAATGCATTATTATAATATTATAATATATTATAATATAAATATTATATTTAATATCAAATTAAATATTATAAATATAATATAAATATTAAATGTATAATATAACAATAAATATGATTCATAGGACAATTAAAACAAGTTCTGCCATGGGTCAAAATTTGAAAGTTTGTTCAAAAATACCAGAAGAGCTTTTAGTTACTGATAGATTATTAGGCTAAAATCCAGAAACATTAAAAGTTGACTTAAGAAGCATTTGACTTCTAGTTAAACAAGCTATAGGAGAACCTTCTATACTCTATACCTAGAGAATATTTTTCACCCTCGCCTTGAGAGATTTCTAGTGTATTCAGTTGGCCAAAAAGTTCGTTCGGGTTTTTCCGTAAGCTCTTGCCTGTAGACTATTAGATTTGCAAGTTGAGGGACCAGTATCAAGGAGTAAGAGAGATTTTAATTAAGTAATGTGGATAATGTATTCTGGAGGCAAAAAAGATCTGGGGTCACATCCCAGCTCAGCCACTTAGAAGCTGCAGACAAGCTTTTAAAATTTCTCAGCCTTGGCCTCGGGTAGTCAAGGACCTACTTTGAAAGACTTTAATAATTATGAAAATTAAACGTAAAATGCCTAGCACAGTTTCCAGCTTGTGGTAGGAGGTCAATAAGTAGTAGTTGTTATTATTTTTTTTTATTAGTTGTTATTATTAGTTTACCTTTCTTCCAACTAAATCTGATGTTATAATCCTTTCTTTTCCCCCATCTTGCTATGGTTGAACTTGGTATTCATTTTTCTTGCCATATGTGAACTTTCTACTGCTAATTTTAAAAAAGGAAAGAATATGGCTGTAGTGGCTTTAAGGATAAAGTAGGGTGGAGCCTGAATAGTGGTCCTCAATTATATCCATGTCCTAATCTCCAGAATCTGAATACGTTACCTTATAGGGCAAAAGGGACTTTGCAGAGGTGATTAAGTTAAGGACTTTGAGATGGGGGATTATCCTGGAGTATCAGATGGGCCTGATGTACTCACAGGAGTACTTATCAGAGGGACACAGGAAGAGTCAGATTTAGAAGATATGGTGATGTGATGAGGGAAGCAGAGATTGGAGTGATGTGCTTTGAAGGTGGAGGAAGGGGCCAGTAGCCAATGAATACAGGCAGTCACTAGAAACTGAAAAAGGCAAGGAAACAGATTCTCTCCTGGGGCCTCCAGAAGGGACCAGTCCTGCCAAACCTTGACTTCAGTTCTGTGAAACTGATTTCAGACTTCTGACCTATAGAACTGTCATAGAATACATGTATGCTGTTTTCAACCACTAAGTTTGTGGTAATTTGTTACAGTGGCAACAAGAAACTAATACAGGTAGAGATGGTCATTTGAGGTCTGCATCTGTTAGCTAGTGTTACATCATAAACCACCCTAAATTACAATGACTTAAAATTAACACGTATTTATTTAGCTCACATGTGTTTGGATCACATGTACGGTTCTGCTGATCAGGTCTGGGATTGGCTGATCTCAGATGGGCTTACTCATGCATCTCAGGTCATATTGCCAGATCTGCTGTGTGCTGGCTGGTCTAGGGAGGCCTTAGCTGGAGAGGGAAGGTTGATCTCTGTTCGACATGCTCCCAAGAAGAGCTAGCCCCAGCTTGCTCACGTGGTGGGTGGACAGATTTCTGAGAGAGGGCAAGGAAGGGTATTTGACTTCTTGAGGCTTAGGCTCAAAATTGACACAGTGTCATTTATGCTACATTCTATTGGCCAAGGCAGATCACAGGGTTAGCCTAGGTTTTAGTGGTTAGTGAAATAGATTTCACTTCTTAATGGGAGAAGTTTCAAAGTCATATTGTAAGGGATGGGGATATGGAGAAAAGTGAAGAATTTGAGATATTTTTGCAATCAATGTACCACACAGCCTCTCTTGGAAAAACATGTATCTTGGTTTTCAACTGATTTCCCAGTTCCTGCATTTGGCCATCCCTTTAACCATCTCATAATTTCCTCTTTTTGCATGATGCCCACATGCCGAGGAGCTTCTGATAACCTACCGTTGGCTATTAGTTTTGAAAAGATCTGATCAACTAATTCACTTGATGGCATTCATAGCTATTTACCAAGTGAAATTTGCCCCCCTTATATTTATCTTTTAGTGACATATGTCTAACAGTTTTTGTCAAATTGATTTTTCAATATGTGATTCCAGGTTTAACAAGCCTCATCCATGTGGAATTACTAATGGGGTATTATTTCAAGACTTTTCTGAACTCCTTCTAACACAGCTCAGCTGAGGTCTAAAAAGACCGTACATTGCATGCTGCTTTTTCTACATAAGATCTTTCCTTTCTGTTTCTTTATCCAGGTGTTACACTTTTGAAGAAATAATAGTGTAGGCACGTATGTAGATGAATATTAGAGTAAGAGAAGTTGTTGGGCTTGTGTCATGCAAGTTCCAGAGTCCAGATGGATTTGTGTAGCAGCTGTGACTTGATCAACTGTGAAGATATTTGTCCCAGGAAGACTTCACAACAGCAACGCCAATTCCCCAAGAGCCATCTGGGTTAGTTTTTTTTTAAATTGAAGTGTAGTTGATTTACAGTATTGTGTTAGTTTCAGGTGTATAGCAAAGTGATTCAGTTAGATATATATTTTTTTCAGATTATTTTCCATTATAGGTTATTATGAGGTATTGAATGTAGTACCTTGTGCTATACAGTAAATCCTTGTTGCTTATCTGTTTTATGTATAAGTAGTGTGTATCTGTTAATCTCATACTCCTGATTTATCCCTCCCCTGCCCTTTCCTCTTTGGTAACCATAAGTTTGTTCTCTATGTCTGTGAGTCTCTTTCTGTTTTATGTATAGAGTCATTTGTATCATTTTTTAGATTCCACTTATAAGTGATACCATGTGATATTGTCTTTCTGTGTCTGACTTACTTCATTAAGTGTAATATTCTCTAGGTCCATTCATGTTGCTGCAAATGGCAATATTTTAATCTTTTCTATGGCTGAGTAATATTCCATTGTATATATATCACATCTTCTTAAACCAATCATCTACTGATGGGCACTTGTGTTGTTTCCATGTCTTGGCTATTGTAAATAGTGCTGCTAATAAACATTGGGGTGCATGGATCCTTTTTTTTTAATAGATCTTTATTGGAGTATAATCACTTCACAGTACTGTGTCAGTTTCTGTTGTACAACAAAGTGAATAAGCCATATGCATACATGTATCCCCATATCCTCTCCCTGTTGAGCCTCCCTCCCACCCTTCCTATCCCACCCCTCTAGGTCGTTGCAAAGCACTGAGCTGATCTCCCTGTGCTATGCTGCTGCTTCCCACTAGCTATTTTACATTTGGTAGTGTATATATGTCGCTGCTACTCTCACTTCGCCCCAGCTGCCCCTTCCCCGCTGTCCTCAAGTCCATTCTCTATGTCTTTATTCCTGCCCTGCCACTAGGTTATCAGTACCTTTTTTTTTTTTTTAGATTCCATATATATGCATTAGCATATGGTATTTGTTTTTCTCTTTCTGACTTACTTCACTCTGTATGACAGACTCTAGGTCCATCCACCTCACTACAAATAACTCAATTTCGTTTCTTTTTATGGCTGAGTGATATTCCATTGTATATATGTGCCACATCTTCTTTATTCATTCATCTGTCAATGGACATTTATGTTGCTTCCATGTCCTGGCTATTATAAATAGTGCTGCAATGAACATTGTGGTACATGGTCTTTTTGAATTAGAGTTTTTGTGTTTTCCAGATATTTGCCCAGGAGAGGGATTGCTGGGTCATATGGTAGCTCTATTTTTAGTTTCTTAAGGAACCTCCATACAGTTTTCTATAGTGGCTGCACCAATTTACACTCCCACCAACTGTTTCGGAGGATTCCCTTTTCTCCACACCCTCACCAGCGTTTATTATTTGTAGACTTTTTAATGATGGCCATTCTGACAGGTGTGAGGTGATACCTCATTGTAGTTTTGGTTTGCATTTCTCTACTATTAGTGATGTTGAGCATCTTTTCATGTGCCTGTTGGCCATCTGTATGTCTTCTTTGGAGAAATGTCTTTTTAGGTCTTCTGCCCATTTTTTGATTGGGTTGTTTGTTTTTTTGGTATTGAGCTATATGAGCTGTTTGTATATTTTGGAAATAAAGCCCTTGTTGGTTGCATCATTTGCAAATATTTTCTCACATTCTGTAGGTTGTCTTTTCATTTTGTTTATAAGCCTTTGCTGTACAAAAGCTTATACATTTGATTAGGTCCCATTTGTTTATTTTTGCTTTTATTTCTTTTGCCTTGGGAGACTGATCTAAGAAAACATGGCTACGACTTATGTCAGAGAATGTTTTGCCTATGTTTTCTTCTCGGAGTTTCATGGTGTCATGTCTTTATATTTAGGTCTTTAAACCATTTTGTTTATTTTTGTATATGGTGTGAGTGTTCTAACTTCATCGATTTAGCTGTCCAGCTTTCCCAACACCCCTTATTAAAGAGACTGTGTTTTTCTATCTGAGTTAGTTTTTATTTGTTTGTGATTTGTTGTTGTTGTTCTTCTTAAGATCTTGTCAAATCCAGAAAGTGAATGATGAATGAATGGATGAAGCTCACTCATTGCCACTTTTTTTTTTGGTTTAATTTTTATTTATTTATTTATTTATTTATTTAGGGCTGTGTTGGGTCTTCGTTTCTGTGCGTGGGCTTTCTCTAGTTGCAGCAAGTGGGGGCCACTCTTCATCGTGGTGCATGGGCCTCTCACTGTCGCGGCCTCTCTTATTGTGGAGCACAAGCTCCAGGCGCACAGGCTCAGTAGTTGTGGCTCACGGGCCTAGTTGCTCCATGGCATGTGGTATCTTCCCAGACCAGGGCTCGAACCCGTGTCCCCTGCATTGGCAGGCAGACTCTCAACCACTGTACCACCAGGGAAGCCCATTGCCACTTTTTTAGTTCAGTTCATTATCACTTTTTAAAATTGTGTTTGGAAATTAACATATAGTAAAATTAACATTTACGGTCTATAGTTCTACAAATTTTAACCTATATATAGATTTGTTTAACCACCATCATAATCAGAAAACAAAATAGTTCCTCTATGCATGAATGTTTAAGGCAGCTCTGTCCACAACCTCAAAAAACTGGAGGCAACCCAAATGCCCTTCAGTGGGTAAATGGATAAGCAAATTATGGTTCATCCATACAATGAAATACTACTCTGTAATAAAAAGGATGGAACTACTGACACAAGCAACAACTTGGGTGACTCTCACAATCATGCTGAGTAAAAGGCTAGTCTCAAAAGGTTGCATGTTGTATGATTCCATTTATATAACATTATCACTCTTTGCTTGAACTTTATAATCCCTTCCTATTAGGTTCAAGTTCAGTGTTGCTTCAGTTTTGAATATAGCTTCAGACCATTTTGAAGCAAATGGTCTTTCAAAAATAAAAATCAAATCATACCATAGAGCTGCTTACATCACTTCAGTCATTCTGAAAATTCTTGGATATGATTTAGGAAGTTCCTTATGATGTGGGTCTTGCCTCCTTCTCCAGACTAATCCCCTTCCTCACCCATCTGATCACCAGTGTTCACCATATTACTACAGTTCCTTGAATGCATCAGCCTCTCCAGTTCTTCTATGTCTTTCTCTCTTGTCTAAAAATCCCCACACCTCCCCAGCCACCTCATTGTCTTTCTTAGCACTTAAACTTCTAAGTCAAGCACTCAAGAAACAACTCTTCTGAAACAAATTCACTGATTTTTTTCAGGGAGATCATGGGGAGCCTCAAGTTTCTTAGTTTTTATCTGTGATTATAGAAGTGCTTTAAAAAGGAGCCTGCCTATGAATCCATTAAAATGATTTGGAAGGGGTAGGATTGGCAGGTGCGAAGGCTCTCTAAGGCAAAGTGAATTTCAGCTTCTTCATTCAAAGCTTGTAGAGATCACAGTTTAGGTCTCTGCCTACATTTACAAATGGAATACACTGAGGAGGCATAAACACTTACTGAAACCTTTGTAGGAGCACATTTTGCCTGCCAGCAACTCCTTGCCAAGCAAACATTTTTAAAGAACTTGGACGATCCTGGCTGCCCCAGTGTTTTCATAAATATTTCCATCCGGCAGTCACAGAAGCCTTGCAGAAGAGAGTGGTCAACAGGAAAACTTGAAATGGAAGAGGTTCAGTGAGCAGCTGCTGAGTTGTAAAAATGTATGCAAAAGCATATGGCTGTCTTTAGGGCCTTAAGGCAACATTTTAATTTAAAAAAATTTTTTTACCCTGCAAAGATCAAAACATGATTCCATTTCAGAAGGTTTTCTTGTAAACAAACTCTTCACTTTGAAAAAGAGTGCATAAATGTTTAGCATGACATAAATATTTGTTTATCTAAATATATGTTTGAGATATAAAAATTTTGGCATAATTTGACCTAGTGGTCATCATGGATTTCCGATAATCTCTTTGGCATTCTTGTCTTATGTGTTCACCTTTATTTGGGAAGGTGTAACATTTAATTTTCTACCATTTTAAGCTGAATTGCAGAAGGATATCTAGGTGAAAACCATTCAGAATTTGATGCTGGTGCAGAAAGCTGCAATTTGCTTACTTGAGTATAAATGCTGAGCTTTCAACACTTCTATATAGTCAGCTATGTTTTGTGTTTAATTCAAGTATTGAATTATATCTAAAAATATCTCCACTGTTAAGGTCCCAAACCTGCAGGTCATCCTTCTTATGTATTGGAATGGTGTTGATTTAGCCACTAGGGATGAATCCTCTGCAGTGTGTCTCTTTATGTAGGCAAGAAATTCTCCGTGGTAATCCTTTTCTTCTTGTTTGGAAAGGTCAGTTTTTCTGACATGGGCAAGAAATCTTCTCCAGGCATAAGTGGATTTAAATTGTGATAGCTTTTTCTTCCCTGTTTTGTTAGGTCCCCACCCAAAAAGCACCATATATACACACACACACACACACACACACACACATATATTTAAGGGTCCAATTGCCACTTTGAGTTCAGCACTTCCCTTAGAACACCAGTGTCTTGGGATATTTCACCCCAAAAGTATTCCGTGACCAAATAAATTTGGGCAATTCTGCAACTGTATCAAACCTCAGTTCTTGTAGATTCTCAGTTCTCATTAACATGCTCAACCCCTAATTAGCATTGCATAAAGATAGGTCTTTTTCACTTGTTTAACACAGTATTTCCTAACTTATTTGACAATGGAATCCATTTTTTCTTAGCATGTAGCGCTTATTACAATTTGGGAGAAAACATATTGGGAAATGTAGTTTTAAAACTTTTATGGAATTTTTAATAAGATGAAGCCATCATCTAAATGTCCCCTTTCATAATGCTAACTTTGTGGCAGTTGCTAGTTCTCAAAAATTCAAAACAAATTAATGAAGCAGCCAAAAAAACTTTACTAATCAAAATAACCACTCGTATGTATAACACAGCTAATAATATTTATAGCTTCTAAGCCACTGGAAACAGAATTTTAAATCAGGCTGAGATGTGAAAGGTCTGTTAAGGTAGTCCATCTTCTTCAGACATAGATGGGAAAACAGCTGACATGATGAGGTCAGTCAGTGAGAAACAAGGGTGGAACAGGAATTAAAATGTCTGCATCCCCAAGCCATCATTCTTTTGATTCAAAAGATAAAGGCCCAACTTAGATGTTTAGAAATCATAGTGATTCTTAGTATTTGAACTCCGTTCTTATGACCTTCCCAACACAATCTGTAACTCTATCATAAACCTCTAAACAAGGATATACTAACATCTTTTAAGTTTCTGTTTTGCTACAATAGTTCATTTTGAGAAACATTTATTACTTACTTAGTTACAAAAATATGTATTTTGTCCTTGGTAGAGATGTTTTAAACTCCATGAAACTTAGGCATGTGTGTGTGTGTGTGTGTGTGTGTGTGTGTGTGTGTTCCTAACACATTTCCAAGTAAAAATGATTTTACAGTCCTTAATTTCTGGTAATAATTGGAATTTTGTACATTCAAAAATATAGATTGACAGATTATTATTATTATTATTATTACTTTTTTTTGCGGTACGTGGGCCTCTCACTGTTGTGGCCTCTCCCGCTGCGGAGCACAGGCTCCGGACGCGCAGGCTCAGCGGCCATGGCTCACGGGCCCAGCCTCTCCGCAGCACGTGGGATCCTCCCGGACCGGGGCACGAACCGGCATCCCCCACATCGGCAGGCGGACTCTCAACCACTGAGCCACCAGAGAAGCCCTGACAGATTATTTTTGAAAAGAGGAAGATATTCTAAAAGATATCAGGAAGCTCACTTGGTAGGACTTTCCCAGGGTATCACTTCCAGCCTTATGTCTCAGACCCATTTCTTCCCACTGGTTGAAAAATCTAACTTTTACTCCATGTTTTTTAAATTGATGAAGATAATTGATTAGACATCTGCAAGCACTGGGCATTCTGTGCTGTTTCCTTCCCTCGTGTGTGACTATGTTCTTTGGTGTGTCTGCTCTGAAAATTTTTCTTAAAACTATTGTCCAAAACTCTGAATTGGAGAGGAGGGAGTTAGAAGCAGGACCAGGGAGACTTAACAAGCCCATTTAGCTCTCACACCTCAGCTTCATTGGGTAAAATCTTTATAAGCAAAACAGGTGACATTTTGTCAAAATAAAAGAAAAAAGAAAATGAAAAGAAAATTCTCTGTCAAGAATTGGAAAGCCAAAACCCTTTTAAGCATCGTGGAGCTTTGCCACAATTTAAGGCTTGAATGTATAGAGCCCAAATGTCTCAGAGCTAAAAAGTTCTTCAACTGTCTTCTGGTTTAAGGACCATTTTGCCACTTCGTGTAGTCAGAAGCTGAACACACTTTGAGACCAGGGCTGCTCCATCTTTAATGTGAATTTAGACCACCTGGGGATCTTGTTAAACGGCAGTTTCTGTTTTAGAGGTCAGAGGTCAGGCCGTTTCTAACAAGTTCCCAGGTGATGCCAGTGATGCTGTAAACACTTCGAGGAGCAAGGGCTTAGAGAAAAGCTGAAGGAAACAACTGGTCTCAATGAGGCTGGAAGAGCTTCATGATTGGCTCTCGAATCTTCAGAGCTGTTCTTAAGGTAAAGTAACTGCTGCTGGCTTTTTCAGGTCTGGCGTTTTTGCAAGTCTCCCTGCTCCAGGCACCACAGATACCTCTTTTCTGTGGATTGAGGGACTGGAAACAAAACAAAAAGCAAGTCTCCTGGGACCAGATCCAGGGCCACCTTACTCCCTGGCCATGGCGTTGACCTTCCTTTGCACTAGTAAGTTGCAATTTATGATGTTACTCTTTCTACTCTCCAACAAAGTGGGTCTTTCCATGAATTTAAAAGCACTTTATTTGTGCGTGCCGGGGCCTGCGGTGGTGGGGGGAGCCTGGAATAGGTTAACTGCTTCTTTGAAATCTCCCAAGGTTTGATATGTAAAGCCCAGTGAAGGTACATCTCAGGAGAAGGTTTTGAAATTGTGGAAGCAGAGGGATGGAAAAAGAGGTATGAAGGAAGTGATACGTACAAAGGATTTTTCTTAAGTAGCAAAATGGACATGGTGGGATGATGACTAAAGTCGGAATATAGGTTTTAGGTCTCAGGTAAGTTTTCAGTGGAAAACGGCCTGTTTGGTTAGACTTAGTGGCAGGGAATCAGGAATAATCTTGTTGACGACTTTGATACTATGAATTGCCCAGGAACTTCTTTAAACTATTTTCTGCCTGTTCATTTTATTCTCTATCAGAGGTAGCATGCAAATGGATGGAGTTTTAATTTCCTTTAATGCTTTGGGATATTTGGATAAAAAGATGTCCTCAAGTATTTTTATGACTATAAGCTCACATTCATTGCTCTGTGATAGAATATCATTAGTAGAATAGAACACTCTCAGTAACTCACCTCCAAAATAGATTTTTTCCCTGGAAAATGCTTATTTTCAGTTTGGAACTGAAAATATCAAAATTTTAAAAGTCTCTCTCCAACATTCAAATGAAGTAAGATGTAGTTGTTTGCCTTTCCTTCGGCAGATAATGTTATTGGAAAGTAATCAACAGAGAAAACATTCAGTGGCATTATGTAAGGACCGATTGTAATGCCTCCAGAGCCAATTCACCTTACGATAAGAGGTGGGGGGTGGTGACGATGGTGGTGGAAGTAATTTACAAAAAAGACCCCTTTTTTGTAAATTTGCATACATTCTTTTATTTTTAGCATCTTTAATTTTGGGAGGATATGCATTTTTCCTAAGCACGTTTACCAACTCAAAGCCAGAATTGTGTTTAAAAATATCAATTTAATATAACTTAGAGCAGCAGTGTTTTGTCCCCTTCCATTTATGTTGTGCAGAAAAACAGACTTCTGTGTGGTGAACGTGTGTTGAGATGAAAGCTTTAAATTGGTGGCTAGTAGCCCAGTTATGAAAAACTTGGCTGCCTGCTGCTCCTTGGTAATGTATTCTACAGGCTGTTGTTTTCTGCTGATCGCCTATTTACAGTGATTTACTCCAAATATGTGGGTGTCTTAAGTATATGGGTGTTGTCCAAAAAAAAAGTCAGTTTACAAAAAAATAAATAAATAAATCAGAGGTGGGGGGGAATGTCAGTTTATTCTAAAGGATGAAATGAGAAGCAACAAACAATAGCTTCTGTTGATCCACTATTAATTCTCAAATTGAAAAAAGACCTGCCATAGAGGCTTGGAGGCCAGCAGAGGAATCAGCTGAGAGGGAGGGAAGCTGTAAGAACCGAATGGTCACCTAAAAAGGGCCCACTGCACACCCACTGTAGGCATAGCCCTGAAGTTAACGGCGTGGGCAGAGGGAAAGAGGTAGATAAAGCCTGAACCTTTAAGAAATGTATTAATCTAGTTGATGAGGCTGAATACTATCCAAACAAAATGATGAGCTCAATTGCAAATCAGAATAAAAACTGACACTGTACCAATTTAATACATTATGACACACTGGTACAAGATAAGGCAACACTTCTTTCTAGGATTAAAAATTTACTCAGAGTGAAAAAGCCTGGGGTGATTCTAATTGAGACCTCTCTCCTTTCTAGCATTAAAAATTTACTAAGAGTGAAAAAGCCTGGGGTGATTCTAATTGAGACCTTTCTCTAGTTTATATAGATCCATTAATCAGTGCATTTGAGGTTAATATTTTTCAATTGCTTATAAGTTTACCTATTATGTCATAATTCAATATAAAATATTCAATCTTTGAGCACACCTACAGTATGACAAGCATTGTACTAGGTCTTAGTGTTATATGGAAAGATAATATATGTTCATTGACATTCATTCAGAAGCTCCAAATGTTGGGAGGTGAGCAACAGATGTGAAAATGTAACCATAAACTAATATGATAGTAATTATCGTATAAGAATAAACAAAATGATATAGGAACATAGAGGGTAGTTATCAAGTTTACTTGAGGGATCCAGGACAGGATTCTCAGAGGAGGTTACATGAGGAATTTTAACTGCTCTCTGAGATGCAAGTATACCATAAGTTTGGGACTGTACTGATTTTCTAATGGAAGGTCTCCATCAAGAAACAAAGTTAGCTTGCCATGACATTAATTTAGTGATTCTATGCTAGCCTTGCGTGATCCCTTTTGTTCTATTTTAAAATGATCACAACTTCATTTACTGTTCTAGAATTCTGCTCTGTCTTGAGTTTAAAGCTAAATGTCAATGATATGAAAACTTACCATTTTTCCAGTTCTAGTCTTTTCAAAAGTTTATGTGTAACTTTCTAGGTTTAATGTAGTGAACTGACCATTCTAAGTATTTAAGCAAAAAGGGATTTAATATAGGGACTTATGTGTTTAAAAATGGAGGAACGAAAGTTAGCAGCCTGTCACTGGGCTCACTATAGCTGAGATTCAAAGATGAGGAAGATGCTGTTGGCACCATACTTGCTGGGTCACATCCTCCTCTTATACCCACGAGTTAACGGCTTGTCACCAGGACCCTGAGTCAGGCCACAGACATATCTTTGTGAATGCTTTGCAAGCAGTGACCAATAGTCACAGCAGGAAGATGGCCTCCAAGCCATTTGATCCTCAGAGTGGGTCTCACTGATGGAAACGAATTACTGTTCAGAGACCTAGGTTAAAGAGAATATGAGAATGTAACTTTAACTTTCTACATTGTGGAATATGAAGGTATATAGAAGGGAAAGGAAATAAATGACAGCTACCAATTAACTGTTTTGTTCTCACTTTTATTCTTCAAATGTTACTAACACTTTCTTAGGATTTGATTAGCCTTGACAAATTGTTTAACTATATTTAACCTAAATACTAAATGTGTTTTATTAGCAACTAGCTTACCTTACTCATTAAACATAAATTTACTGAAAACTCTCTGTGCCAGGCAAGTTCCCAGATGTTGAGGATACAGCTGTGTATTGAGTAAACCATGGTACCTGTCCTCAAGGAATTTATAGTCTATCAGGGAAGACAGGCTGTAAGAAATGACCCTCCCAAAATATGTAATTAAAATTATTGTAGGAAAAAGTAGGAGGTATGATAAAACATCAAAACATGGGAGCAAAATATTGATTTGGATGGTCAAGAAAAGTTTTTCTTTTTTGTTTTTTTCTGAGAAAATAACATGACCTGAAATCTTTGATGACAGCTAGGGGATGAACTGAGGGGAAGAGGGTTGCAGGCCAAGAGAAAAAGAGCTATGTTTGGAGACAAAAATGATCTGGAACTTTCATGGGATTGTACAAAGTTCAGTGGCTTAGGGAGGATTGGTCTAAAGGCTTTTCCAAGATGTGATGAGTTATGTTTGTTTCTTTCTTTCTAATTGTTATGAAATATACATAACATGAAATTGACCATCTTGATCATTTTTAATATATTTTTAGATTTTTATTATGGTAAAATACATATAATGTAAAATTTACTATCTTAACCACTTTTAGGTGTACAGTTTAGCAGTATTAAATACATACACAGTGTTGTGCAACCAATCTCCAGAACTTTTTCATCTTCCCCAAATGAAACTCTATTACCATGAAAACAACTGTCCAGTGTCCCCTCCCCTCAGCCCCTGGCAACCATCATTTTACTTTCTGTCTCTCTGAACTTGACTACTCTACATACCTCATGTAAGTGGAATCATATAATATTGGTACTTTTGTGATTGGCTTATTTCACTTAGCATAATGTCCTCAGAGTTCATCTATGTTGTAAGATGTGTCAAAATGTCCTTCCTTTTTAAGGCTGAATAATATTCCATTGTATTTATATACCACATTTTGCTTATCCATTCATCAGTGGAGGGACATTTGCGTTGCTTCCATATCTTGGCTATTGTGAATAATGCTGATATGAACATGGATGTAGAAAGATTTCTTTGAGACCCTGCTTGTCTAATTTTGTGTATATAGCCAAAAGTGGAATTGCTGGATCATACGGTAGTTCTGTGTTGAATTGTTTTAAGAATTGCCATACTGTTTTCCAAAATGGCTGTACCATTTTACATTCCCACTCACAGGGCACAAGGATTCCAATTTCTCCATATCTTTTAGGCATATACACAGAAGTGTAATAGCTGGAACACCTGGTAATTGTTTTTAATTTTTTGAGGAACATCATAACGTTTTCTATAATGTCTGCACCATTTTATATTTCTACCTGCAGTGCATAATGTTTCCAATTTCTTCACAGCCTTAACAACAGTTGTTTTCTGTTTCCTCGATAGTAGCCACCTTAATGAATGTGCGGTGGTCTTCATTGTGGTTTTGATTTGCATTTCCCTAATGATTAGCAATGTTGAGCTTCTTTTCATGTGCTTGTTGGCCATTTATATATCTTCTTTGGAGAAATGTCTATTGAACTCATTTGCCTATTTTTAATTTTTTTTATAGGAGTTCTTTTTATACTTTGGATATTAATTCCTTATCAGATATATGATTTGCAGATATTTTCTTCCATTCCTTGGGTGTCCTTTTCACTCTCTGATTATGTCCTTTGAAACATAAAAGTTTTTAATGTTTATATAGTCCACTTTACCTCTATATAATTTTGTTGCCTGTGCTATTGGAGTCATATCCAAGAAATCATTGCCAAACTCACTGTCATGAAGCTTTTCTCCTGTCTTTTCTTCTAAGAGGCTTATAGTTTTAGCTCTTAAGTCTTTGATCCATTTGAACTTAATTTTTTATGGTGTAAGGTCCTACCTCATTCTTTTGTATTTGGGTGTCCAGTTTTTGCAATAACATATGTTTAAAAGGCTATCCTTTCACCAGGATGAAGTTTTTAATTTTATTTTACAATAAATGTGAAGGTTCTTGAGATAGCCCTGTCTCTTCTTTATTAATTTTTGGTTTATATACATATTTTGAATATGTTTATAAACAAAGTTTTTGGTATTGATAGGATTTTTCAGAAAATCTCAGTTCATACTTTGAGCTGTCTAGCACTGTTCTTAGAGATGCTGGTCACCCTGCTTCATCTTATTCTTAGAATGTTCTCTTGCCATTTATCTACTTCCTCCTCTACGCTTTCTTGTCTCTTTTCACTACCAAAATGCTTAGGTGCTTGGGGAACAATTCTTCCAACACTCGTCTTGCAACATGGCATTTGTATATCTGCATTCCACTGAATGGGCATTCCTGAAGTTTCTTCTTCATGGCTTGTCTGAGGAGCTTTCCTTACTTAGTCTTCATTCTGCTCCATTTGACCATAACTCATTCCATCCTAAACAGTTTTCTACACCCTCTCCCCATACTGACTTCCTGATATTACATTTTTCTGGTTCAATGAATTTCAATTCAAAATGATTTATTTAATACCTTTCTTATTAGGTGCATGAGATATAAATAAAAAATACAATACTCCCTATCAATAATTTTTATATTCCTCAGATTCTTCCTATGCTGGATCCCTCACTAATTCTTCCACTTTCTTCTGGTATTTCTAGTACAGCCTTTAGTTATCTGTGCTCTTCTTTGTCTCCTTTCCCCATATTATAATTATATACATTCTTTCCCTCTTCTAATGGGCAGGGACTAGGACCTGTATGCCTCAGAGTTTCTAGTACAAAGTCTTGCTTTTGCAGAGAGTGGATACTAATTTACATGACTTGAATTATGCAAAGTTTGTGAAGATCAGGATCCAATTGATGATAGAAAAGCAGCTTAAAAAAAACCCACCACTCATTGTATGCTAGAGCAGAAGAAAATGAACCACAACAGCAGGCTTAAGAAATGAAAATAGACTAGGATGATATTAAGTAAGACATTAAATAATATCCCTACAAATAAGGGAATTGTTAGAGACTTACTTCTGAATCCAGGGCACAAAGTTAGAAAGACCAAGGTTCTGAGAATGAAGAAACAGTTCAGTTTTGAAAAGACAAAGTACTCTTCGTCGTATGGCCTCAAAACTGAGTTCTGGAAGATTCTGCATACAACCTAAGTAATTACTTAGCTGCTATATCCACATACTTTTTTTTAGAGAAAGGTGAAATGAAACATGATGTGAGTGGATGAAGGGAGTGTTTTAGGATTCAGGAAGTTTCTGATATTATTAAGCATTAATTACTAGGTTCTTACAGGAATCAGGATGGAAGGGGAGGGAGAATAGCTGATGGAATGAAGCATGAGATAGAGTGGATGTTTCTGAAGATGCACATGTTTACAAAAAATCACTGGCAGTTATATAATAGCCTTTAGGCAGGAGACAAGATCAAGTGATTTAAAATATAAAACAAAACTTACTGATGTTTTTTTCTGTATAGGCAGATAATGAAAACGTTTAACATAAAAAGTGAACCATTAATAAGAACAAAATAAATTGATCTATATTATGGATTCTATAATTTCAACACAGAAAGGTAACTCTAAGTGTCCTCTGAGTCTACAACTCTGTTTTGAGGAAAGCAAAAAAAAGTAGCTTCTGCACACACCAACGTGCAAAGTCATGTGACTTTGTTGTCCTAGACAAAAGTAACTGATTTATGAATTAATGCTGAAATCAAAGGTAAGCAGCTAAAGACTGGACCAGGAGCTAGATAGGTAGCCTGCCCTAAGAACTCTACCCAGTGTGGGTATGCTATGCTGGACGTTAACTGCCAGGCTCAGTAGGGTCCTCTCCTTTAGGGGGGTTTGTATGTGACACACAAATATGCACACTCAGGGACACACAAACAAAAGTAATAATAACAGATTTAGAAGACATAGAAAGAGAAACAATGAATAAGAGGTAGAAATAAGAAGAGAGGGCTTCCCTGGTGGCAGAGTGGTTAAGAATCCACCTGCCAATGCAGGGGACACGGGTTCGAGCCCTGGGCCGGGAAGATCCTGTATGCCGTGGAGCAACTAAGCCTGTGCGCCACGACTACTGAGCCTGAGCTCTAGAGCCCGTGAGCCACAACTACTGAAGTCCGCGTGCCTAGAGCCCGTGCTCCACAACAAGAAGTCACCGCAATAAGAAGCCTGCTCACCACCACGAAGAGTAGCCCCTGCTTGCCACAACTAGAGAAAGCCCATGACCCAGTGCAGCCATAAATAGATAAATAAATAAATAAATTTAAAACAAAAACAAAAAAATGAAGAGTGAAGGTTGGAAGCAACATGTGTCCATCGACAGATGAATGGATAAAGAAGAGGTGGTACATATATAAAATGGAATACTACTCTAAAAAAGAATGAATTTTTGCCATTTGCAGCAACATGGATGGATCTAGAGAATATCATACTAAGTGAAGTAAGTCAGACAGTGGAATACAAATATTGTATGATATCACTTATATATGGAATCTAAAAAACTAGATTTGAATAATGGTATTCATAATTTACACATAAAAGTGAATATCAAAAAAAGAAAGAGGGAAGGCAAGAAAGGCAGAATCATTACAGAAGAGAATAGATGCCTACTTATAGAGGAATGATGGAATAACTGATTCCTTTGAGCTGGTTGGTTTCTTGTCCTGAGTTATGAAGGACTATTATTAATTCCTGAGCCCTGAACAGGAAGCTGTTGAGAAGGGTTTTCTGTGGCTCTTCATTTCACTGGGCACACATTATAATACCATTTTATTACCTATGTTAATTTAAGCAGTTCTTATGGCTAAAAGATTCTATAGGATCACGGTGTGCAGTTTTGGAAGCTTTTTTCATATAACCATGAATTATGAACATCTTATTATGTCAGTTAATGTATTTCTAGAATATATTTTTCCTGGCTGCATAGTAGTTCTTCTCATGGGTATACCATAATTTATTCAAATCATCCCCTTTTCTTAGATATTTACATTGTTTGTGATTGTGGGTACTAAATAATACTGCAATGAACCTCTCTTGGCTATAGTTATTAGGATAAATTCCTAGGAACTTTGTATGTCAAAAGACATTATCATTTTTAAGAAAAATTTCTGCCTAGAAAGTCATACTAATTTATATGCTTACTAGAAGTATATAAAATTACCATTCACTTTTATTCACATCCCTGTCAATACTGGGTAGTAATGTTGCATTAAAAAATTAACCTCATGGAAGATAAATAATCTTATTCCTTCAATTGCAATTTACTGAATAACTGGTAAATTTAAGACTATTTTTACGTTATTAGCCATGTGTATTTAGTTTCTTTTTGGATTACCTGTTCATATTCCCTTACAGTATTTCTACAAATGTAATTTTCCCTCATTTTTGTGTGTCAGAACATTTGTGTAGTAAACTAGTAACTCTTTGTCCTAACGTTTAATTTTTTTCTCGTAGATTATAATTCAACTTCCATTAAAAAATGATATTTATAACATACAGGCTTTTTATAAATTTATATTGAAGCATATCACTTTATATTTTGAGATTCTTTCTAGATTATATGATTCTGTTACGTGACATAAATCTCCAGGGGGAAATTTTTAAAAATGTTTTCTCATTGGGTAATAAGAAATACCAATTAAAGATTAAAAATCAGATAACTTCAGGCAGTTTCACGTAGTAATATTATATGTATTTGAAAGTTTCATTACTTAATTGATATAAAATAACAAGTAGCTAAATATGTGAACTGATCCTTTTTGAAGTTTTATAACATGATTCTCTTGGAATCACAAATGTGTTATTAAACTCTCAAGAGGCATATCTTGTGATATGTTCAAAATGGTATGGATGCTGTATTTCCTCATAATACGTGTAATTTTGTGCGTAAAAGTATATATTCAGATGTCAAATTACTTAGAGAAAATAAGTGATGGGAAGAAAGAAAATTACTAAACTAAATCACATGGAGTCAGACTATCAAGGAAATCTGCATTATACCCTTGATGTCAGAAAAACCTTATACAATAGATCTGATAAAAGTTATTATTGTTTACTTGGTTTTCCTTTTACCCATTATTTCCTCTGGGAATAGTTCAGATGATGCAAGAGCATTACTGCAGACAGGATGGCTCTGCTTACTGTAATGTTGAATTCATCACAAGTTTAAAAAAATAGTTTCAAAAATTCTCAAGTAAACATTTGTTGTGGGAGCATCAGTGGAAGATTTAATCGTGAACACATTTTTGAGAATTATTTCAAATATGTTTTACGTGTCTTCCTTATAGTTCTGCATTGCTCTGATTAATTTATATTTGTAACTCTTTACCATAAGAATGCTCTAGAGTGTGCATATTGTATTTTCCATGATACAAAATTAGCTGGAAAAAAATCTGTTAGGAAAGAAAAGATAGAGTGGAAATACACACACACACACGCACACACACGCACGCACGTGCTCATATAAGGACATAATGATGGCTACACTATCTTCCATTTCATACACTAGTTGTAAGTTTCACCTTAAAAAATGTATGGAAAAATGTATAGTACTTTTCTCTGCCATCATTTTACTAGCTGATTATAAGCTATAGTGTTCTATTTTCTCCTTATTGTAGAATTCTAGTCCTGTGTTTCCAACTAAACGACAAATTCTTATGTTTCCTTATATAATCTACATAAAGTAGCATATTTTCAAAAGTAGATATATCAGGTGCCATACAGTTCCTTTGCTGGAACAACCCAATTATCCAAGTGTAGCTCATGACAGATATTAGACACATTTTACTATTCCCTTATTTTATATTCACCTGCAAATAGACCTTGAAAGCATCTTAAGAGGGTCTAGTTGGGGAGTCCAGTTACTTGCATTCCTTTTACTGAAGAACGTGCATCTTTTATGTGAAGTGATCCTTTCTGTTAATGTGTAGATGATAACCTGTAAAACTAGGTTATGTGAAGCTAGATTTCCTTTGCATCAATATCTGATCAAATCCTAATAATAAACTTGTTGCTTTGGTATTTTCTAGTCACAGTTCTCAGAAGGAACTGGGAATCAAAGAGGTTAGTTTGCCCAAGGACACACACTAGTAAGGTGGGTTCATATTTCAAACCAGTGTCATTCTGACTCTGAATCCCATGCATGTTTCCACAAAACCATGTTTGTAGATCACTGAAGCTTGGAAGGATGAGAAAACCCTTCACTGAACTGAAGCTTGCAGAATGAAGTTTACTGGGCCTGTGTGTAAGCGAGGAAAGGGCATTTCAGGCAAAGGACATAGCATAGATATATGCCACATTCAAAGGCTCTTGGTGAGGCTCAGGGTTTCTAAGTCTCTGCACTGTTGACATCTGGGACTGGATAATCATTTGTTGTGGGGGCCTGTTTTGAACATTGAAGGGTCTCTATCCACTAGATGCCGGTGGCACCACCACACCTAGTTGTGACAACCAAAAATGTCTTCAGATATTGCTGAATGTTCCCTGGGGAGCAAAATTCACCGGTTTGAGAACCACTCATTTAAAGTGTAGAATATGGTGGGAAGCAAATGTGTCATTAGGGCCATATCTATTGAAGAAGTAGGGAATGGAAGTGGAAATGTCTAAACAAGGAGTTATGTGATCAGATTTTCATTCTGGAATGTTGAGTAGCAGTTAGAAAATTATAGAACAGTCCAAGGAAGAATTAATGGGGGGCCCTAAACTAGAACAGTGGCTGTAGGAATGGAATGGATGGAAAAAATCTGAGAAGAGTCTTAGCTGATTAGACTTAGGGGTTGGCGTGGGGATTGAAAAAAGTGAAGTTGCTTTGGCGAAAGAAATAAGGAATCCCATTTTGGGCATGTAGATTTAGAGGGGCTAGTAGTATATCAAGGAAGAAATACCTAGTGAATATTTCTAGATCTTAGAAAAGAGCCCCAGAGGTTATCAACATTTAAGTGGGAGTGGATCCTGTGGGAAAAGATGAGAAGATGAATAGAGTGAGAAAATGAAATGCTTAAGTAGAGAACCATGTGAAACATTAACAATTAAGTTAAGAGGTCTTAGAATAGGAGGTGCCATAAAGACTAGAAGGAGTTGCTGACAAGGTAGGAGAAAGGAGGTGTCACAGATACTGACGATGTCGGGAACAACAGTGCCGACTGTTGATGAATATTCGTGTAAGATAACTCAACATGGTTTTTGTTCTTTGGTAGCACGGAAGTCTTTAGTAACTTTATGAAGAGCTGTTATAATAGAGTGGAAAAGATAGAATCCAGTTTGCTTTGGGCTACTCAGAAGCCCACGGAATCTAAGCATGAAGAGAGTGAAGCACTACTTCCTCTGAGCTCACAATAACACATTACTGTGGGAGACTCAAGCTACTCCTGTTGTTTTGGCCGTGAGATATAAATGGACTGTTACAAACAGGCATGACATATGAGGGTCCGGAAGTAATTCATCCACTGCACTCTGTGTTAGTAGGGCTCATGTAAGAACATTTTGTCCAGGTTTGTTCACATCACCTTCAAAAGAACTTGTAGACATTTGTTAAAAATGATCAAAGGTATAGAAAATAACTCCTATGGAGGAAAGCTGTTTTGTGGGTATTTTTAGCTTATAAGTGGAAAACTTACTGTGTGACTTAATTACATTTTTCTAGAATATGAGAATTTGTATGGACAAGATGCATATTGGATATTTCCATGCTCACATAAGAGAAATGGGCTTAAATAAAACAAGAAAGGTGTTCTGGAAATGGCTATCAAAGGAGGTTTTGAGATTCATATTTTTCAGAAGATAGTGTCCATTATGTATGAACTATTCCATTAAAAAGGAAATTTACCAAGTAAAATGCATTTCCTTGATCTATTAATATTAACTTTCAGAGTTTTGATTTACATGCATTAACTTCCAAGAATCAGGTACAGTGCTTTGATTTATACATCATGCATGTAGAAGTTTTTATTAACGAATCCTAAATTTTAAAGTTGTGATTTAGTATGTTAGTTTATAAATCTTATCTTTAAACTTCCAATTTAGTGCTGTGATTTATGGGTGTCAAGTTTCATGCTATTTATGAATCATAATGTTAAAGTTCTGATTTAATATGATAGTTACTGTAAGAAGCATTAGTGCGATAAAATGCAATTCTTAAGAGACTAAGATAAAGCGGATCGATATTCCTATATGCAGCACCCTGTACATAGGCTCAGTTACAAAGCCATCCTCAGTGGTATATTTTGAATAGAATGCTACGATAAGGCTGGAAGAGAATTCAGTAGACTTTTAATAAATCGTGTTGAAGGAACTGTCTTCCCTTTTAATTAGACCCTTCATGGTAAAAGTGAGCAGTTTCAATGTGTGGCTATGGAGCGCTTGCAGTGTGGCTGGCTGGTCAAAATCGAGATGTGCTGTAAATGGAAAATACAGATCAGATTTTGCAGAGGGAAAAAATGTAAAATATCTTGACGATTTTTATGAGTTACATGGAATTATGATATTTTAGATAGATTAGCTTGAACAAAGTAAACTTCATTTGTTCCTGAAGTGTGGGCTTCAGTAGTCGCAGTGTGTGAACTCAGTAGTTGTGGCTTGCGGGCTCTAGAGCACAGGCTCAGTAGTTGTGGCGCACAGGCTTAGTTGCTTTGAGGCATGTGGGATCTTCCCAGAACAGGGATCGAACCTGTGTCCCCTGCATTGGCAGGTAGATTCTTAACCACTGTGCCACCAGGGAAGTCCCCCTCGCCCCGGTTTTTTAAGTAAAAATTAAAGACACACTTTTCATTTTCACCAAGGACTTTATTGAACAATGTATTCACCCTTTTGTTCCACTATCTTCTGCCATTTTTCAGGCAACTTAATAATTCCATCTTCCCAAAACTTTTTATCTTTTTGAGCAAAGAAATGTTCAGGTACCTTTTACAGTCTGCTAGGGAATTGAAATTTTTTCCATTAAGAGAATTTTGTAAAGACTGAAATAAGTGGAAATCCGAAGGTGCAATGTCTGGCGAATAAGGCAGATGAATCAGAACTTCCCAGCCAAGCTGTAACAGTTTTTCCCTTCCAGTCCCACCATATACACATCACCTTCTTTGGATGAAGACCGGCCTTTGGTGTGGTTGGTTGTGGTTCATTTCGCTTGCCCCATGATCTCTTCCATTCCACACTGTTGTACAGTTGTACAGATCGTGTTGTACACGATCTCTTCCATTCCACACTGTTGTACAGTTGAAATGAAACAAATTTCATCGCCCGTCACAATTTGTTTTAAAAATAGAACGTTTTCATTACATTTCAGTAGAGAATTGCATGCGGAAATATGGTCAAGAAGGTTTTTTTTGCTTAACTTATGTGGAACCCAAACATCAAAGCGATTCACATAACCAAGCTGGTGCAAATGATTTTCAGCACTTGATTTGTATATTTTGAGTATGTTGCCTATCTCCCATGTGGTATAACGTTGATTGTTTTCAATTATTGTTTCAATTTGATCGCTATCAGCTTCAACTGGTCTACCCTACCATGGAGCATCTCAGTGAGAAATCCCCAACATGAAACTCCACAAACCACTTCTGACACGTTCTATCAGTCACAGTACCTTATCCATACACTGCACAAATCTTTTTTTGCGTTTCAGGTGCATTTTTACCTTTCTTGAAATAATAAAGCATAATATGCCGAAAGCGTTGCTTTTTTTCTTCCATCTTCAATATTAAAATGGCTACACTAAAGTTCACCAATTTTGATAAGTCTTTTTTTAAATGCACACTGATACATACAATCTAACAAAATTGTTTGGAATGAAATTAAAGACAACTAAGTCCTACTAGAGCCACCTTACGGAAAAACCAAAGGAACCTTTTGGCTCACCCGTTATGTTTCCATTGAACAGCAGGGCTCTGGTCTTTCCACTGTTTTTCAGAATAAAAGCACGTGCGAACTGCAATCCTTTCCCAAAAGTTCATTCATGATGTTATGATCAGCGTACTAAAAGGAGAAAGGATGGTCAGACAGGAATATAACTTGTCTCCCTTTACCCTGACCAACTTGATTCTCATTAAGTGAGATATATAACTTAGAGACAAACATTATTGTTGTTTACTGCATTTGTTTACTGCATGTTGTTTACTTCCTGGAATGGGTTATACTTTCACTTAATCTTTCTAAGTTAGCGTTTATTGACTGCTTACTATGACTTGAATTCTTATGTGAAATGCTTTCTTTATATAATATTTCATTGAATCCACATTACAGCTCTATAAAATGGATACTATTAATACATTGCTACTATTAACATCGACTCTGAGGCACAGATAAGTAACATGATAAAGATCACACATTGCCAGAGTTCAGAGTCGAACTTAGAATCTATTTTCTAGACTCCATACGTTAAACAGCCGTTCAAGGCAGACATTTGGATTCTGCAGCTATAAGCCGTGCCCCAACTTGTTTTCTAAAAAGGGATATGTAAAGCGGAAATGTCAGGATCTCAGCCCAAACCCCTTACTTTATACTTTACATTCTTGCCTTTCTTTTTGACTAAAGATATGTTAGGAAAACCAGCCAAGGCAGTCTGAGCAAGGGGTAGGTTTGTCAGGCAAGCTATCTGGTCACGCCAAGTTCCAAAGCTGGGGCTCCAAATAAATCTAGTGGAAAACAAAAGCAGTCAGTATTCTGAAGATACGATGGAGCTTTTCTGTTCCTGTTTTCCTAACAGAAATGGCCATTTGTGGCCTTTGGGGACTTCTGCCTTAATTAGAAGTAACCACTCAGGTGATGGTAGCTTATCTAATCCTGCCTTTCACATGTTTCTGAAAAGGAGAGCAGGAGGTTGGCAGCTTCACGTTTTTAATTTGGTAGTGTTCCATGTAGCTTTTTAAACCACAGTCATTCTGCTTTGCTTTACTACAAATCCAAAAGCAAACTCTAACTTTGCTTTGAATGTTCCATTCTCAAGAGATAATATGTATAGTTCAGAGAAATTCACTGAAATATTTAATAATAATATACTTGGAATTGGAAGATGGAGTTTTGAATTTAAATCTGAGCCAGAAAATATCTTTTAAGCTCACTGAGGGAAAAATAGCACCTTGATGTGGAGTGACCATAACAACATCCCAAAATCCCCAGACAGTCAAAGCAATAAACACAAAAAATCTGTTACTAAAAACTAAAACACTCATGATGACAAAAAGTAAAATTTAATAACACCTCCTGTTGTTGAAGTGAAAATAACTATATTTAAAAGTTCTGACTAAAAATAGAGATAATGCACAGTATTTTTTCTTTTTCATAGATGTAAAAAATATAATAAAGTGTTAGATGTAGTAGTCCGCACGCACAAAAGGTGAAGATAAATTTTGAGCAAACTGGGACTCTAAAGACATTTTAGTATCTTCTGAGTTAAATTCCTCGAGGCCGTTACCAAATAAAAATTTAGTTGTCTTGTGCAATGTAATAGCTATTCTTTGCTTGCTAGCTAGCACAAAAGCACTATATAACAATGAGTTTGAATGTTCTTTTCAGACATTGTCAAGGATCATTCCGGGACCAATAATTTCACCATCAATGAAAGCTTTAATTAAAGCAGGGAAAAATAAAAACTGCAATAAATGGCATACTTAAACTTCGACTCTGTATGCGTGTCCTAGCAATGTTAATTTTATCATTCAGAGAGGAAGTATGATAAAGTGTTCAACACATGTCACTTATTTTTATTTAAATTTCAAGTTTCAGAATATTATGTCTGGGTTATTCCTTAGGATATATTATATAAACACCATTGATATATGCTGAAGAAAATAAACATTAAATCAAGTGGAGATGATAGATCAGGATACAAGAGTGAGACTAGGTTTTAGTCGTTGACATGTGCACTGATCATTTCAACTTTTAACATTTCATAATCTCACCAAAGCTCACACAGCTTCCCAGATCCTCTTATCATTTTCCTTGGTTGAAAAGTATCATTTCACATCTGCCAGTTGTCTGTGGTTCCCAGTTTTCACCTGAAAATTCAGCAGGATATTAAGTTTCTGGAGGGTCCTGACTAGAAAATATGTAATAGATTGCATTCTTGTTTAGAAAATCTTCGCTCCTCTCCCTCACCCCATCATAGAAGGAGTGGACTTCACTGCCCCATTGATGATGGGTTCACCATGTGATTTACTTTGACCAGTGGACCAGTGGAATGTGGAGGGGAATGACAATATGCCAGTTTAAATGGAGGCAGTCCTGAAGAGAAGTTTTTTTTTTTGAGTTATATTTCTTTCTTTATTTTTATTTTTTTTCCCATTCTATGGGTTGTCTTTTGACCTTTTTTTAAAAAAAATTTGTTTATTTATTTATTTTTGGCTGTGTTGGGTCTTCGTTGCTGTGTGCAGGCTTCCTCTAGTTGCGGCGAGCGGGGGCTGTTCTTCCTTGCGGTGCCCAGGCTTCTCATTGTTGTGGCTTCTCTTGTTGCGGAGCATGGGCTCTAGGTGCACGGGCTTCAGTAGTTGTGGCATGTGGGCTCAGTAGTTGTGGCTCGTGGGCTCTAGAGCGCAGACTCAGTAGTTGTGGCGCACGGGCTTAGTTGCTCCTTGGCATGTGGGATCTTCCCAGGCCAGGGCTCGAACATGTGTCCCTTGAATTTGAAGAGAAGTTTTAAGAGGCACTGAGAACTTCTGTTACACTCTGACCCCTGCATGAGAACACTTCATTATAGGTAGGAGGTGTTTCTTCAACTCTGAGTCCCAAAATAAGAAGTCACTTGAACCTGAAAACTACCTGAAACTGAGTTATCACAGCTAACCTACAGATCCATGATCAGGAAATAAAGGTTTCTTGTGAACCAATGAGATTTTTGAGTTGAATATTATAGAGAATTATCATAGTAAAAGCTTTTACAGAATGTAAGGAGAGTGAGGGCTGTCAATCTAAGGACGATCTTGGAATTCCCACAGTCAGGCCAACAATTATATAAGATGGTAAGAATTAGAACTTGGATTTGTCACGTGATATTTTCTTCACAAGCTAAGTGGAAATAGTTATATAGGGTACAAGATAGGACAACGGCCTTGCCATTTGTGTCACTATGCCCAAGTATTTAATAAAATATCTAGATATTGCGATATGTCTGTCTAGCTATCTAGCTATCATTTATCTGGTTCCAAAGCCCATAAAACCATATAACAACGGAAGCAAACTCTTTTAGAGAACTCTTTGGTAACTTGCCCAACATAATGGTGGATGTAGGTGGACACAGTCTCTGAGTACCTTTCTCCACGTGAGAGTAAGTCAGTGCTAGAGACAAAGCAGTGCCTGAAATTCCTTTTTTTAAATTAATTTTTTTTGGAGTGTAGTTGATTTACAATGTGGTGTTAGTTTCTGCTGTACAGCAAAGTGAATCAGTTATACATATATATATATCCACTCTTTTTTAGATTATTTCCCTATATAGGTCATTACAGAGTATTGAGTACTGTGCTATACAGTAGGTTCTTATTAGTTATCTGTTTTATATATAGTAGCGTGTATATGTCAATGCCAATCCCCCAGTTTATCCCCCCTGCCTTCCCCCTTGGTAACCGTAAGTTTGTTTTCTACATCTGTGACTCTATTTCTGTCTTATAAATAAGCTCATTTGTACCATTTTTTTAGATTCCACATATAAGCAATATCATGATATTTGTCTTTGTCTGACTTCACTCAGTATGGCAATCTCTAGGTCCATGCATGTCGCTGCAAATGACATTATTTTGTTCTTTTTTATGGTTGAGTAATATTCCATTGTATATATGTACCACATCTTCTTTATCCATTCATCTGCCAATGGACATTTAGGTTGCTTCCATATCTTGGCTATTGTAAATAGTGCTGCAGTGAACATTGTGGTACATGTCTCTTTTGGAATTATGGTTTTCTCTGGATATATGCCCAGGAGTGGGACTGCTGGATCATATGGTAGCTCTATTTTCAGTTTTTAAAGGAACCTCCACACTGTTCTCCATAGTGGCTGTAACAATTTGCATCTCCACGAACAGGGTAGGAAGGTTCCCTTTTCTCTACACCCTCTCCAGCGTTTATTGTTTGTAGATTTTTTGATGATGGCCATTCTGGCTGGTGTGAGGTGATACTTCGTTGTAGTTCTGATTTACATTTCTCTAATAATTAGTGACGTTGAACATCTTTTCATTTACTTTGTGGCCATCTGTATGTCTTCTTTGGAGAAATGTTTTTTTAGGTCTTCCACCCTTTTTTTTTTTTTGCGGTACGCGGGCCTCTCACTGTTGTGGCCTCTCCCATTGCGGAGCACAGGCTCTGGACGCGCAGGCTCAGCGGCCATGGCTCACAGGCCCAGCTGCTCCGAGGCATGTGGGATCTTCCCGGATTGGGGCACGAACGCGTGTCCCCTGCATCGGCAGGCAGACTCTCAACCACTGTGCCACCAGGGAAGCCCTTCCACCCATTTTTTGATTGGGTTATTTGTTTTTTTGATATAAAGCTGCATGAACTGTTTGTATATTTTAGAGATAATCCCTTGTGGGTTGCTTCATTTGCAAATATTTTCTTTCATTCTGTGGGTTGTCTTTTTGTTTATGGTTTCCTTTGTTTTTACACACTGTATCTGCTCTTGAGTCACAACCCTCATATTCTTCAGAGAGTATCTTGCGTGTTGGGTCATGTTAAAATACATTTAGACATGTAACTCCCATGATTACATGCCCTTGAATTTTAACTGAGGGTATTTGTCAAGTTCTAAGGAATCTGTTATAATTTAGATTCAATTTCACAGGCCTAGAAGTTGCATGCTGGGGAGTTCTCTTGGCTCAGTAACGTCTTGATTAAAAATCTGGGTTAGGGACACTTCTCTGTGCTTGTTTCCTTATATGCAATTGCTTATTTGAGACTATATTAACCAGCATGGTCAGGATTAACTTATAAGTTATCGTTAAGGATTTTGAAAAGATGAAGTAACACAAAAATGTATTATGCTGTCCTAAGATTACTAAATAGATCAATTTTTTCTAAAAAAAAAAAAATCCAGTGATTACACCTTTGAAATACATTTTGACTGGCTCCCCAGCAATCATTGATTTCTCTTATATGCAGATGTTGAATCCTCAAAGAGAACCAAAGCCAAATGTTTGATATCCTGGAAATGCTTTCAGTTTAGTGATACGTTCTAGAGTTTATACATTTCTTTGAACCAAATCTCACCATTTGGTAATTTTGTCATTTTATAATTTGAAGTTATACACAGTCCACCGTTTTGCCACCAAGTGTTCTTAACATCAGTGATAGAAAGTCAATAGAATTCTGAATCTTTTGGTTGAAAATAACAGAAAGTAACTCTGGCTAGCATCACCAATAGAAGATAATTAGCAGGATGCAGGAAGAGCTTAGAGCACAGTGGACCCCTGCAGAAAGAGTCCAAGCACCTAATCGATATGAGTGCTTCAATTAGTATAGCTCCCCTAATTCCTACCTTCTTTCCCTCTTGTAATTACCAGGGAAAAAGTATCTGATTAGCCTAGTTTTGATCCTGGTTCCACCCCAAGGTCATTCAAGTATTACTAAAAAGCTGAGGCCACAAAATATGGAGGAGGTTCCCAGCAACCAGGCAGTTATTAGAGAAAGGAAAGTCTTTGGAAGCTGGACCAGGCAACTACTATAAGAAATACCCTTTTCAAATTCTCTAATGTAGGCTCTGCTTTGATTGGAGGTTGTTTTGTGTCTAAAGTTTAAGTATAATAAAATTTAGAGTTGATCAGCAATGTCAGAAACATGGTAAATACAGTTAGTCATTTAAAATAGTAAAACACGATTTTTAATATAAAAAGGGGACATAAGTGTTTCCTCCCTCCTTCCTTTTTTCCCTTCCTTTTCCCCTCCTCTTCTTCCTCCTCCTCCTCTACCCCCCATTTTTAATATAAGGACTGGTGATAGATATAGTATGCGTATACACATGTGCAACATAAACACACAAGTTTGCCAAGCTGTTTTGTACTTGCCCCTTTATAATGTGAACACAATTTCAGTTCTCATAATGAGCCAGTATCTGCACACAGGTCACTTTCCTCAGCCCCACTGTTCTTCTACTCAGTCTGAAATCTTCTCTTTCCCAAACAGTCACAATGCTGTAATCCCAGTGTGCATTGTTTATTCCAAATACATCTATTGCTATCCTTTTTTTAAAATTTAGAAGGCTTTGGAGAGGTGATTTATTTGGCATATATCTTTCTTTTTAAGCCGTCAAAGAAAATTTGGATGAATGTCTTATGTGCTCACTAAATTTGCTTCTAGCAAGCTGGTTCATCCAGATCCATTCCCTTGACCTTAGTGGTACATCTGTGATAGTTGGGGGAATACATGTTTTTTGCTGTTAACAATGGTGATTTAGAATTTCTCCATCTGAATAGCTCGTAAAAAAATAAGAGCCAATACAACTTTTATTCTTTCCACAGCCTCAGTCAAGGATACAGTTGCCTAGAAAGAGAATGAAATACGTTGTGGAAGGAAACAATTAGTGTGAATCAGTTCTTTATTCTGCTGACACTGTTGTGGAGAGGTGATACATTGCTTATAACTATCCAAGTCCTTCTTAGCTTGCTGGAAATTCATAAAAATAATGATCAGCTTACTAGCCTAGACTTTTAAATAACAAATTAGATTCTCTGTAGGCCATTAGACTATTAGAATAAATATTTATTGACATTGACTATTGAAATACATTTAAACTTTTAAAACAAGTTAGATATATTTGAGCCTGTATTTACTTCTCCTCCCATCTTAAATTCCATTTAAATTATCCAAGAAATATGAAAACAGCAAATGATGCCATTTAAAGGCCAGAAACTTTGAGTAATTTCTGAAGATTTGATGTAACCATTTAAAATTTCAATACAAACAAAGTGTTGCCAATATATAGAGTGGACAGGATTCCATAATGACGTCAATAGAGCACAGGAACTTGCTTCCAGCCATTAGTTTGAATAAAGGAGGGCCCTCAGGAATGATTTTAGGGTACCACACAAAAAGAATGGGTTGTATTCTCAAGCTCACATGACATAGAGAATGCTATTGTTTGTTTCCCTCTCAAAGATGATGGTCACGTCACTCAGAGAGCTCTTGCAGCAACCCAGACAATGTCAATGTCAGGCTTCCACAACAAAACTAAACAGACACAGGGACACACACACACACACACACACAGAGGGGAAAATAAATGATGCTGCCCCTGTGTGATAGTACCTCCACATTTCTAAAGGACATCGGAGCTCTGGCCAAATACAGGGCTCCCAAGCTGAGACTTGTTGAGCCAAGGGGTAAAGTTTTGCCTGGAACAATGGCAAAGAGGAAATCTTGATCCCAAGAAGGTCTAGGGAATTTTCTCCAGTGGTGCCTCTATATGCAATACTGAAAATTAACTGCACACCAAAGTAATAAAATTACCTGCATTAGATTGCTTTCAGAGTCACATTTTAGCAAAATAAAAACAAAATACGAACTTCTTTCTCTTTTGTCTAGTACTACAAGACTTGAATAACAGACACTTAAGATTTCTTGTAAAATCTATCTCTAATTTGAGGAACAAGGAGAAAAAGGAGAAATGAGCAAGGACAAAGGGAAACATATAAATATTCTATCATGTTGCTGACTCCAAATAGATATTCTCCTGTGGAAAAACAGAAGAAACATTTAAAAATCTCTAATTTTTGCCAGAGGAACCAGTGACGCACAGTTACTAGTCAAGTGAAGCCTTTCTGGATCCTTTACTACTCTTGCCCCCTCTCGCCTTATTACCAGAGGAGCCAGATACAACCTGAAAATGGGGGAGGAGGGCAAAAATGCCAGGAGGGATTTATTATAAAATAAAAGAAGCAAAAATAATGTTTTGATAACGAGATAATTTTGTGGAGGAAGAAATAACTTTCTAGCTCACACTACCCAGCAATTTCCGAGAGAAAAAAGATTTAAATATACAAAATGTAACCCAAAACTAACTTGACAAACACTTGGGAGAATTCTTTTACAACCAAGCATTGGGGAAGATATTTATACTTTGGCCAAATTTTAGAAACCACATATGAAGGACTGATAATTCAACTACAAACCATTAAAAAATCTGCATAGCAAAAACAAACACAAAACACCATAAAGTCAAAAGACAACAGATTATTTAAAAAATTGCATATTTTTTCTCAAGTACTAGGAGGATATTCTCCCTAATATCTGAATACTACCCCCCTCCCCCAAAGGTTAATGGACCTAAACAGATAATTTACAGAAAAGGAAATACAAATGGATATTAAATACATAGAAACATACTCTTTTTTGCTGTTAAAAGGACATGAAAATTAAAATACACTGAGATAAGATTTTTACCTCCTGGTTTGGAAAAAAAATGAAAATACATAGTGTTGGCAAGGCTATTGGGAAATACACACTCTCATTCATTTCTGATAGAAATGTATACAACACTCTGGAGGACAGTTTGGCAATATCAGTAATTTCACTTTCTGGAATTTATCCCACAGATATACTCACTGTATGAAAAGATTTTATTTCTCCATTGTTTATAATAAATAGTAAAAAAAATGAATATCTGTCAATAGAATACTGGTTAGATTAATCATGGAAAATCCATCAATAAAATAAAGCTGGATAAAAGGATAGAGAAGCTCTTTATATATTGATAGAGTAAGATCTCTAAGAAATACTAGGTAAGAGCAAACTGAAAAACAGTGTATTGAAGTTGTTTTGTTTGAAGAGGGAGGACATAATTTTCATATTTGCTAGCATTTGCTTTTAAATCTTTGGAAGGATGCACAAGGATTCTTCTTTTTTTGATAGATCTTTATTGGAGTATAATTGCTTCACAATATCGTGTTTGTTTCTGTTGCACAACAAAGTGAATCAGTCATATGCATACACATGTCCCCATATCCCCTCCCTCTTGAGCCTCCCCATCCCACCCCTCTAGGTCAACACAAAGCACCGAGCCTATTTTCCTGTGCTATGCTGCTGCTTGCCACAGCCAACTATTTTACATTCAGTAATGTATATATGTCCATGCTGCTCTCACTTCGCCCCAGCTTTGCCCTCCCACCCCATGTCATCAAGTCCAGTCTCTATGTCTACCTCTTTATTCCTGCCCTGCAAATAGGTTCATCAGTACCATTTATTCATTTATTTTTTTAGATTCCATATATATGTGTTAGTGTACGGTATTTGTTTTTCTCCTTGTGACTTACTCTGTATGACAGACTCTAGGTGCATCCACCTCACTACAAATAACTCAATTTCGTTTCTTTTTATGGCTGAGTAATATTCCATTGTATATATGTGCCACATCTTTATCCAGTCATCTGTCGATGGACACTTAGGTTGCTTCCATGTCCTGGCTATTGTAAACAGAGCTTCAATGAATATTGTGGTGTATGTCGCTTTTTGAAATGGTTTTCTCAGGGTATATGCCCAGTAGTGGGATTGCTGAGTCATATGGCAGTTCTATTTTTAGTTTTTTAAGGAAACTCCATACTGTGTTCCATAGTGGCTGTATCAATCTACATTACCACCAACAGTGTAGGAGGGTTCCCTTTTCACAACACCCTTTCCAGCATTTACTGTTTCTACGTTTTTTGATAACGGCCATTCTGACTGGTGTGAGGTGATACCTCATTGTAGTTTTGATTTGCATTTCTCTAATAATTAGTGATGTTGAGCATCTTTTCATGTGCCTCTTGGCCATCTGTATGTCTTCCTCGGTGAAATGTCTATTTAGGTCTTCCACCCATTTTTTAACTGGATTGTTTGTTTTTTTGATATTGAGCTCCATGAGCTGTTTGTATATTTTGGAGATTAATCCTTTGTCTGTTGTTTCATTTGTAAATATTTTCTCCCATTCTGAGGGTTGTCTTTTTGTCTTGTTTATGGTTTCCTTTGCTGTGCAAAAGCTTTGAAGTTTAATTAAGTCCCATTTGTGTTTATTTTTGTTTTTATTTCTGTTACTCTAGGAGGTGGGTCAAAAAAGATCTTGCTGTGGTTTATGTCAAAGAGTGTTTTTCCTATGTTTTCCTCTAAAAGTTTTATAGTGTCTGGTCTTACATTTAAGTCTTTAATCCATTTGGAGTTTATTTCTGTGTGTACGGTGTTAGAGAGTATTCTAATATAATTCTTTTACATGTAGCTGTCCAGTTTTCCCAGCACCATTATTGAAGAGGCTCTCTTTTCTCCATTGTATGTTCTTGGCTCTTTTGTCATAATATAGGTGCCCATATATGTGTATGGGTTTATCTCTGGGCATTCTATCCTGTAACATTGATCTATATTTCTGGGTTTTTTTTTTTTTTTTTTCCAGTACCATACTGTCTTGATTATCATAGCTTTGTGGAATAGTTTGAGGTTGGGGAGCCTGATTCCTCCAACTCTGATTTTCTTTCTCAAGATTGCTTTGGCTATTTTGGGGTCTTTTGTGTTTCCATATGAATTGTAAGATTATTTGTTCTACTTCTGTGAAGAATGCCATTGGTAGTTTGATGGGGATTGCATTGAATCTGTAGATTGCTTTGTGGAGTATAGTCATTTTCACAATATTGATTCTTCCAATCCAAGAACATGGTAAATTTCTCCATCTGTTTATGTCATCTTTGATTTCTTTTATCAGTGTTTTATAGTTTTCTGAGTACAGTTCTTTCACCTCCTTAGGCAGGTTTGTTCCTAGGTATTTTATTCTTTTTGTTGCAGTGGTAAATGGGAGTGTTTCCTTAATTTCGCTTTCAGATTTTTCATCATTAGTGTATCGGAATGCAAGAGATTTCTGTGCATTAATTTTGTATCCTGCAACCTTACCAAATTCATTGATTAGTTCTAGTAGTTTTCTGGTGGCATTTTTAGGATTCTCTATGTATAGTATCATGTCATCTGCAAACAGTGACCGTTTTACTTCTTCTTTTCCAATTTGTGTTCCTTTTATTTCTTTTTCTTCTTTGACTGCTGTGGCTAGGACTTCCAAAATTATGTTGAATAAGAGTGGCAAGAGTGGACATCCTTGTCTTGTTCCTGATCCTAGTGGAAATGCTTTCAGGTTTTCACTATTGAGTGTGATGCTTGCTGTGGGTTTGTCATATATGGCCTTTATTATGTTGAGGTAAGTTCCCTCTATGCCCATTTTCTGGAGAGTTTTTATCATAAATGGGTGTTGTATTTTGTCAGAAGCTTTTTCTGCGTCTATTGAGATGATCATATAGTTTTTATTCCTTAATTTGTTAACGTGGTGTATCACATCAGTTGATTTGCATACATGGAAGAATCCTTGCATCCCTGGGGTAAATCCCACTTGATCATGGTGTATGATCCTTTTAATGTGCTGTTGGATTCTGTTTGCTACTATTTTGTTCAGGAGTTTTGCATCTATGTTCATCAGTGATATTGGTCTATAATTTTCTTTTTTTGTGATATCTTTTTCTGATTTTGGTAACAGGGTGATGGTGGGTTCGTAGAATGTATTTGGGAGTGTTTCTCCCTCTGCAATCTTTTGGAAGAGTTTGAGAAGGATCGGTGTTACCTCTTTTCTAAATGTCTGATAGAATTCGCCTGTGAAGCCATCTGGTCCTGGACTTTTGTTTGTTGGAAGATTTTTAATTACAGTTTCAATTTCATTGCTTGCGATTGGTCTGTTTATATTTTGTAATTCTTCCTGGTTCAGTCTTGGAAAATTGTACCTTTCCAAGAATTTGTCCATTCCTTTGTGTTTGTCCATTTTATTGGCATATAGTTGTTTGTAGTAGTCTCTTGTAATCCTTTGTATTTCTGCAGTGTCAGTTGTGATTTCTCCTTTTTCGGTTGTAATTTTATTGATTTGTGTCCTCTCTCTTTTTTTCTTGATGAGTCTGGCCAAGGGTTTATCAATTTTGTTTATCTTCTCAAATAACCAGCTTTTAGTTATATTGATCTTTGCTATTGTTTTCCTTGTTTCTATTTCATTTATTTCTGCTCCGTTCTTTATGATTTCTTTCCTTCTACTGACTTTGGCTTTCCTTTGTTCTTCTTTCTCTAGTTGTTTTAAGTGTAGGGTTAGATTGTTTATTTGAGATTTTTCTTGTTTCTTTAGGTCAGATTGTATTGCTGTAAAGTTCCCTCTTAGGCCTGCTTTTACTCCGTCCCATAGGTTTTGGGTCATTGTGTTTTCATTGTCATTTGTTTGTATGTATTTCTTTTATTCTTTGATTTCTTCAGTCATCTCTTGGTTATTTATTAGCACACTGTTTAGCCTCCATGTATTTTGTTTTTTACAATTTTTTTTCCTGTAATTGATTTCCAATCTCATAGCGTTGTGCTCAGAAAAGATGCTTGATACGATTTCAATTTTCTTAAATTTACCAAGGCTTGCTTTGTGACCCAAGATATGATCTATCCTGGAAACTGTTCCATGGGCACTTGAGAGGAATGTGTATTCTGGTTTTTTTGGATGGAATGTCCTATAAATGTCAATTAAGTCATCTTGTTTAATGTGTCATTTAAAGCTTGTGTTTCCTTGTTTATTTTCATTTTGGATGATCCGTCCATTGGTGAAAGTGGGGTGTTAAAGTCCCCTACTCTTATTGTGTTACTGTCGATTTTTACTTTTATGGCTGTTAGCATTTGCCTTATGTATTGAGGTGCTCCTATGTTGGGTGCATAAACCTTTATAATTGTTATATCTTCTTCTTGGATTGATCCCTTGATCATTATGTAGTGTCCTTCCTTGTCTCTTGTAACGTTCTTTATTTTAAAGTCTATTTTATCTGAGTATTGCTACTCCATGTATAAATTTTAATTTTTGACCCATGTAAAAAAATTCATTCTAAAATTTTTTAAAAGGTTAAAATATACTAAGAAGAGTAGTAAAAATTTTTAGTAGAGCAGATGATGATATGATAGAGTTAAAATAAATAACTTGGAAAATTAATAGAACTTAGAACTTTAAAAGAACAATAAATTAGACGAAATGCTGCCAATTCTGACCTAGAATAAAGAACTAAAGATGAAGCACATGGGATTATGAGTAGGAAAATTATATAACCACATATACAAGGAGTTTCTAAATATAAAAAAGCAATTGTATGGCAATGAATGTGAATTCCTCTCTCTAGCAATGAAGTTTTTCTAGGAAAATAAAAATTAATAAAAGTGACTGAAGAAGACCCCAGAATGCAGAATTCTGGATTACAGAAGAAATTGAGTGAGATTCTAAGAATTACCTTTGTGGAATATCGCCTGAATGGACATCCATGGATGAGTTCTCCCCAGCCTTTAAGAAACAGACAATTGTAGTGGCATTCTAACAGTCTCACAGCAAAAAGCAAAGAGACATTTCATATTTTGTTTCATAGACCTACTATCATATCATGGTAATATGCCTTCCTAGTGAGCAAGTTGAGGTGGTAAACATGTTAGTTCTTATGCTTTTTCCTGGCAATAATTTTATCAGTTATATTCTCAGGTTAAATAAACATGCATACATTTTCATATCATTGTGGCTCCCTTCACAAACATTTTGTTTATGACAGCATCTTCCGTAGAAACTTCTGTTTATAAAAGTTAACTGCCCTAGGAAGTATATTACAAGAGGAATTCCAAGAAGCACAGAGTTTCTCCATGCCTTGTAAAATTATTTCTATTAAAATGAGATTTTTATGAGCACACAGGTTAACAGATTATGCTCTCCTTCCCCCCCGTAAAAGTCATGAGTTTCATTTGGGAGCTAGTTTTTCTCTTTTAATTATAAAGTGGAATAGTTAAGACATATCTACTTTTAGTTAATCCAAATGAACAAAGGCTGCAAAACAGTTTACTGATATAATCCTTGAGATACATTAGTACATTTTTAAGGCTTCCCTAAAAAAGGTGACTCCAAATATATATGATATAACTATAAAATCATAAATATCGTTCATTCCATTAAGAATAATACCATGCAGAAAATCATATCTGTTCTTTACACTAAGAATGGACAAAGGGTAAATAATGTATTATAAGAGCATATTTATATACAGTAGAAGTACTTACAATTAAACTGTTATACAAATTAAGCTATATATATTTCTAAAGAGTCTGCAAAATTCTGACAAGTGATTTCTTGATGATGCTGAATAAATGCACAGGTTACATACAGAAATAGAAAAAATTCTGTACATAACTAGTTTGAGCTTTGCTATTCAGCACTGTCTAATTTGTAATATGGAGGATGATTGTAGATTCTTTTTTGTAAGCCAAGAATTAAGATTTTCATTGATTAAGGTCCTAAGAAATAATGTCAGTGGTCAAAAATATTTTGCAACTAAAATCCCCCCAAACAGCTATGAACAAGTGGAATTTGAAATTAAAAACACAGTACCATTTATATTTGCACCTCAAGAAAGTGAAGTATTTAAATATAAATCTAACAAAATATGTACAAGATCTACAGGAAGAAACTGTAAAACTCTGATGAACAAAATCAAGGAAGTAAATAAATGAGATATTCCATGTTCATGGATAGGAAGACTTATTATTGTCAAGATATCAGTTCTTGCCAATTTGATCTATAGATTGAATGCAATCTCAGTCAAAATCCCAACAAATTATTTTATGAATATTGAAAAACTGATTCTAAAGTTTATATGGAAAAGTTAAAGACTGAGAGTAGCCAACACAATACTGAAGGAGAAAAAAAAATTGGAGGACTGACACTATCTGATTTAAAGACTTATTATAAAGTTACAGTAATCAAGAAAGTTTACTATTGGTCATAAAATGGACATATGAATCAATGGTACAGAAAAGAGCTCAGAAATAGACCCATATAAATATATTCAACTGACCTTTGGCAAAGGAGCAGAGGCAATGCAATGGAATAAACATTGTCTTTTCAACAAATGGTGCTGGAACAACTGGACATCCAATGTAAAAAAGAAATGAACCTAGACACAAATCTTACACCTTTCACAAAAATTAATTCAAACTGAATCACAAACCTAAATATAAAATGTAAAACTATGAAATATCTAGACATGACATAGGAGAAACCCAAGGTGATCTAGGTTATGGTGATGACTTTTTAGATATAACACCAAAGGCACAATCCATGAAAGAAAGAATTGATAATCTGGACCTCTTTAAAATTAAAAATTTCTGCCTTGTGAAAGACAATGTCAAGAGAATGAGAACGCAAGACACAGACTGGGAGAAAATATTTGGGAAAGACATATCTGATAAAGGACGGTTATCCAAAATATACAAAGAAATCTTAAAACTCAACAATAAGAAAACAAACCACTTGATTAAAATATGGACCAAAGACCTTAACAGACCCTTCACCCAAGAAGATACACAGATGGCAAATAAGCTTATGAAAAGGTATTCCACATCAATGGTCATCAAGGCAATGCAACTTAAAATAACAGTTCGATGCTACCACACGCCTGTTAGAATGGCTATAACACTGACAACAACTCTATAACACTGACAACACCAAATGCTGGTGGGGATATGGAGCAACAGAAGCTCTTATTCATTTCTGGTCCAAATATAATGGTACAACTACTTTGGAAGATAGTTGGGTGGTTTCTTAGAAAGCTAACATACTTCTATCATACAATCCAGCAATCACATTCCTTCATATTTACCCAAAGCAGTTGAAAACTTATGTTTACACAGAGACCTGCATGCAGATGTTTATAGCTAAACATCTAAATTGTTAAAACTTGGAAGCAACCAAGATGTCCTTTAGTAGGTGAATGGGTAAATAAACTGTAATACATCTAGACAATGGAATGTAATGCTAAAAAGAAATGAGCTATCAAGCCATGAAAATACATGGAGGAAACTTAAGTACATATTACTAAGTGCAAGAAGCCAATCTGGAAAGGCTACATATTGTATGATTCCAACTACGTGACATTCTGGAAAAGGCAAAAGTATGAAGACAGTAAAAAGATCAGGGGTGGTGGGGTAGAGAGGTGAATAGGCAGAGCACATAGGACTTTAGGGCAATGAAAATGCTCTTTATGATATTACGATATTTTACATTTGTCCAAACCCATGGAATGTATAATATCAAAAGTGAACCCTAAGGTAAACTATGGATTGTGAGGAATAATGATGTATCAGTGTAGGTTAATCACTTAAAACAAGTGTCCCACTCTAGGGGGATGCTGATAATAGGGGAGGCTATGCGTGTTTCAGGGCAGGGAGTATATGAGAAATCACTCTAACTTCCCCTTCAATATTTCTGTGATCCTAAAACTCTGAAAAAATGAAGTCTTTAAAAAATCCTGGAACACCCCAAAGAAAGAGTAAGTGGAGGTTATGTAAGATTTAGATACTCCCCTGAGCTACATAGCCATTCTTGTTCAATGTTCACTGTTTCTTCTGATTTAAATGTTTTCTTTTTCTTTGGAAAAAGAGCCTGTAATTCTTACTTTCCACAGTCTAGTCTAATTGACCAACCTTATCTCTCATCATGTTTCACACAGATTTCTTCAGGCAAAAATCCCCCTTTTTCCCCCTACTGAGACATATTCTACTTATTCCAAACTCTATGTCTGCTTTCCTAATTGCTTATACTCAGAACATAATTTACAACATTCACTTCTCAAAATCTTACCAATTCTGGTAGCGCTATCTAATATTTTACTAACTCTGTGATGTGTTCTTTCAAGAACCTAATGACCTGATTTTTTCATATATACACTTTATATTTTGACACATGCATAAGATTAAGTAATTATTTTGTATGGTTTTATTGTGCTCTCTAAATATTTAATGATTGTTAGACCTGTGTCCTAAAAATACTGTGGTGGAAATTTACTGAGGGCAGTATTCTTTGCAAATATACTTTTATATTCATTGCAGTACCTAACATATTGTTCAATACTAGTTCTCAAAGTGTGGTTTCTGAAACCATGGCAGCATCATCATGTGGTGTTATGCATTGAAATGTGTTCCCACCAAATTCATATCGTGAAGCCCTAACACCCATTCTGACTCTGGAGATAGGACCTTTAGAGTGGTAATTAAGGTTAAATTAGGTCAAAAGGTTGGGGCCCTAATGTAACTGGTGTCCTTATAAGAGGAACAGACAGTAGAGGATCCCTCTCTCTGAATGTGCCCAGAGAAGTAGTCATATGAGCACATGGTGAGATGGTGGCCACCTACAAGCCTAGAGAAGAGGTCTGAGAATGAAACCTACCTTACTGGCACCTTGATTTGGACTTTCCAGCCTCCAGAACTGTGAGAAGTAAATTTCTGTTGTTTAAGCCACCCAGTCAAGTGATACTTTGTAATGGCAACCCAAGCAGACCAGTACACTGGGAAGCTTGTTAGAAATGCAAGTTTTTGGGTTCCACCCCAGACCAGAAACTCTGGAGTTGAAGATCAGGGGTCTGTGTTGTAACAAGCCCTCCAGGGGATTCTGATGCAAGCAAAAGTTTGAGAACCACTGACTTAACACATTGCTGTGTATGTTAGTACATACTGAGGGATTTGAAGAATGCGTTTGATACTTTGATTAGAAAAACTTGTTCCCTATATAGGTTTGAATCGTTATGAGTTTGATATACATTCTTGAGCCAATTTCACTAGGCAAGCCCATTACATTTTAACAACTACACAGTAGATACCGAGTTTTGAACACTCCTGAATTTTACCATTAAATCCTCATTTGGACATCTAAAACTATCTCCTTCAAACTGGGCTTCATTTTTTCACTGCTCATTTGTCCCTCTCGTTGTTGTTATTCATTTCTTCTCTGCGTTTTTGTAGTGTGGAAAGGGCTGCAGGAGATTAGGATAATTCATTTCCCAACTAAGTAGCTTCTGGCTTTAGTCTTCACATGCAATACTTAAAAAGCTTGAAGACTTTTTAGACAGTCCATGTGAGCATGAAGAAAAGGTTTCAGTGGAAATCAAAATGAATTAGTGAGAAAATCTGCACCCTATTGATAGTGGCACTTTTGTTCTGAGGGCTTGGTAATACGAGAAATTGAAGAATGCCATTAGAGTTATTGACTTGAAACATATCCAGCATTACTTTGTAAAAGTGTTCTGTACTGCAGACAGAATATATTTTTAATAGTCAGACACTTTGCCATATTCACTGCATAAATATGATTTTAAATGTTATGGAAAAGATGACATATAAACATGTACCATTGTGCACACTTTGAAAAAAAGAACTTGCCATTTGCCCTTCTTTAGCAATATCCTCTCCTAATTATGGAACACAAAAGTTGTATTTCTACAGTTTGTCGTTGTGTGAAAGGAACTCAAGTAAAATTCAGTCCTCCCAAACATTTAAAGATTTATAATTAACGAGCTGTCTGCTGAACAATTGAGTTTATTCATGATGCAAGTCATTCACCTTCAAATGCCTTTTTCCATGACAGATTGAAAAAAAGAGTACGAATCAAGTATTCCTCTGTAATTCAGATTATAAAATATACTAAATAATTGCACCAACTCATACTTTGAAAGCCCATGAATACCTTTGTTTAAAAAAATCGTGACACAATGTTCATGAAACCCAAAGTTTTCTAAAAGTGAAGGTTGCCTTTTATACTTTAAAATCCTCTTGAAACGTTTTCTAGTGCAGCGTGACCTCAATTCCAATTAAGATGAACTCATAAATTTCAGTAGATTGTGACTGCTTGTTGGCAGCACCCATGTCGTATTTTTCTTTGTATCCCCCAACAGATAGCACGGGGCTTGAAACGTAGCTGTTTCTAAATATTATTGAATGGTTTTGATTTAATAGAGATACAAAGAAAGCTCAGTATAGAAGCCCTATAATTTGGCTGAGAAATGCTTATTTCCTAGATTTGCATAAACTAGCATTTATTGAGAAAGTGTACATAATTAAATTGAAAGAATGAATTGCAGCAGGGTTTCATTACCAAAAATCATGATATGGTTCGTTGAATTTTCCAAACTGTCAATCATATATTATCCTCCTCACTAGTGCTATCAGCAGTGGATCAAAATTTCAAATCTTTCTGCTAGTGTGTGTGTGTGTGTGTGAATGTGTGTGAATAAGGTATACCTGTATATGTGTGTGTATATATGTATATGTGTATGTATGTGTGTGTGTGTATATATATATGCCTTAAGTAGGCCATTGTGTTCAATTTAGGAGAACAAGTGGCTCAGACAATTCATCACTAATAATTATTTTGTCTTATGAGTTGAAAGGTAGGAGTCAATTTGAATGATTCCGCTCATGATTTTCCTGTGGATTACAATTCATTTGAAGCTATTTTCTGGATTTGACTTTTTTCTGACTGATAACTTTTTAAAAATGTTTTTGAGGGAAGACTGCCTTTTCTGACTTTGGATATGAACTTTTTCTCCTACCTAGAAAGGTTTTAATTTAGACCTTTTAAGTCTGCATTTGTATCTGTTGGAAACTCATTTTGGAAAGACCATACTTTCTTTTTCATGACTCTCATTTGAAACTTTGGATTGTTTTGTGATAATTGAATTTTTAAATGTAATCTTTCTTATAAATGTTAACTTTAACTTTTTAAAAAATAGTTAAAATTTTTAATTAAAAAATTCTGACACATGATCAATTTTTTTCAGTAATTTGTTCCTCTGTGAAATAAATCAGTTAAAAGGGAGTCCCAAGGCTGGATGTGTGTTTACGTAGAGAGGTAGTTTGAGTACAAAAACATCTTCAGATCATCTCTATTATTCAGGTGTATTTTACTAAGAGTAAAGGTTGTGCAAAATCACAATGGAAGATTGAGGGTGGGACAGAGACATTAGGCAGCAGAGTTATAACAGGCAGTTTGGGGGCTTCCCTGGTGGTGCAGTGGTTAAGAATCCACCTGCCAATGCAGGGGACACGGGTTCAATCCCTGGTCCGGGAGGATCCCTCATGCCGCGGAGCAACTAAGCGTGTGCACCACAGCTACTGAGCCTGCACTCTTGAGCCCGCGCTCCGCAACTACTGAGTCCACGTGCCGTAACTACTGAAGCCCGCATGCTCTAGAGCCTGTGTGCCACAACTACTGAGCCCTCGTGCTGCAACTACTGAAGCCTGTGCACCTAGAGCCTATGCTTTGCAATGAGAAGCCCACGCACCACAACGAAGAGTAGCCCCTGTTCGCCACAACTAGAGAAAGCCCAGGCACAGCAACGAAGACCCAACGCGCCAAAAACAAACAAAAAACCCCAAACAAACAAACAAACAAACAAAAAGCAGTTTGGAGACTTTCAAAGACATGACCATCAAGTTAATTGCAATCCACTAGTCTAATCTGATACTGCACTTTTAAAATCTTCACTATCTTTCCTTACCAGCCGTCAGGATTCTCAGTGGAGAGAGTCATAAAGCCATGAGCCTCTGCCTAAATAGCGTTTACAGTCAATATCATTATCTTCTGTCCACTTCACCATTCTGCTATACTCTAAGATATCATAATATTTGGAAAAATAAAAATGTCTTCATTGGAGAAGTTTGGAGATTCTTTCTCCAAAGTAAAAGAGTTAACCTGGGAAAGAGGTTGTTAAGGAAGTTCTCAAGATAGATTAAAAGAAAAAAATAAACCTATAATTTTCATGATACAGTTTTTGCTTATTGGATTTATGCCATAAAAATAGTATGTAGGGGGAAGGGGGTGAATCTTAGTTCAAACAAGCTTGGAAAACACTAGATTAAAGCAAATTGAAGAGATTCCATGGCAACAGGGTTTGTCAGGGCTAAATTACATGGGGAAGCACCAAGTGAGGGGTAGACCCCTCCTAATAGGACTTGGAACATTGGGCGGGGTGAGTATGCTTTTTGTGTATATGTTTTTTTTTCCCTAGAGCATCTCTTCATGTACAAATTATTCAAAAGTATGACACATCCGGAAAGCCTGGTAGAGTGCAAAACACTGCAAAAATCACTTTCACATCTGTCACAGCACAGGAGGGAAGAGATATGGGAACATGTGTATATGTATAACTGATTCACTTTGTTATAAAGCAGAAACTAACACACCATTGTAAAGCAATTATACTCCAATAAAGATGTTAAAAAAATTAAAAAACAAATCTATCACAGTATTATGGCTTACAGAAAAGAGCGTAAACTTTGGAGTAAGACTTTGTTTTGAAGCTAGACTGTTTCAGATGCCAATTTTGTGTAACTTTGGAATAATTGCTTAATCTCTTTGAGCCTCATTTGTTAGTTTATGGAACAGGGTAAGAAAGTCAGCATCCTGTCTATAATAATTGTGTTCCATTCTCTCTCTTTCTCTTCAAATTAATAATGTCCCTTATGCCTCATGTTCTTTTCCATATTTACATAATTTTTCTTTACTGTGCTTTCATCTGAAATATGATTTCTCTTCTAGTTCACATATGTTTTCTTCTGGATTGTTTATTTTGTAGTTAAACCCATCTAATAATTTCTTAATTTTAGTTAGTGTGTTTCAGTTCTAGAACTGCTGTTTGATTCACTTTTATATATATGCCAGCTCTCTAGTGGAATTTTCCACATTTTTGTTTATTTTACTGAATATATTAATCATAGTTATTTTAAAATCTGTCTGCTAAAATCTGTATTGGTTTCATCTCTTTCATTTGTATGTACTTTTTTCTCTTAGACTTTGGTCATTTTTGTCTTATCTTTTTAAATGAGTTATAATTTGGGGTGAAATACCAACCACTCAATGTATTTAATTTTTTCCAACATGCAATTAGAATCAAGGCAAATCATCTCAGTCTCATCATATCTTGATATGACTCAAGGCTGTGTTTTAAACTTTGGAAAATCTGATTTACATTTGTTTGCCTTATTCCTAGGACATAGCCCCTTAGAGGCCCTGGGCTCTAATATTTGTCTCCCTAGCACTGTGAGACTACACAGATATCTGCTTGGCATCATAGCCTCTTAGCCTCTGCTTTTTTCCTTAGTTTTTTTGGCCTCTCACTCCATTCATTTCTCAAGGAAAACGTGAGTACAGATCAACAGCCCTGTAGATCCGAGTTCTTTGATATTCTCAAATTCTGGGGTCTTGACACCCGAAGTATTGACTGTCTTTGTAGCTCTGAACTCCAATGTTTGCCTCTACATCCTAGTGAGATTGCTGCAAGCTGCCACTGTATTTGGTTAGGCCTCAAGACTCAGTGAAGATAAAGGCCTCTAGAGGAAAAATGTTAGCAAGTGCATGTCCAGTCTCATTTCATGTCCCTTATTTCCTGGATCTTGATTCCTCTTTGTCTGTCTGTCTTGGTTGCTCTTTGATGCTTTCACAAAATTGTTTTCTGTATTTTATTTAGCCTGTCTAGTTTGTAGGAAGGCTAGTCTGATACAACCTACTTTTTGCATAGCCAGTAGCAGAAATCTTTGTTTCTAGAATATTTTAAAGTCCTAAATATTATACAATTAATATATTTTCCTCAACTCCTCACTACTAGATTTTTCTTCCCAAAGATTGTGGTCTTGAAAAAAGTTTTCTGGGTTATTAACTATGTCCTGAGCTGTTCACTAGGCCTTCCTTTTAGATTACAAAAATACTATAAAACTCATTGGTCATATTCCAAATCAAGATATAATTGCTTGATATAATTTCCACTTTAAATTATATATAGAAAGTAAATAAGATTTAAGTTATATTAAACATTTCTGGGAGATAATCCAGTGTCCTCAAAATGCATCATGAATTTGAAGATGTAAATAAAATTCTTATCAAATCTTTAAAATGGAAGCAAATGCATAAAATTTCTTTGGAAGATTACAATAATAACAGGTAGTTGCAGTGACTTCTGAGAAGGGAGACTGGGGCACTGAGGGCCAGTTGAGAGGAGGTGTCATTAAAGGAGAGTTTTCAACAGCATGTGTTGACTAAAAATAATGAATGATGTGAGAGTTGTGAGTTAAGTTTTATCTGGGGCAAAATGAGAACTATAGCTCAAAGGACAGCACTTCAGATAGCTCTTAGAAACTGCTCCAAAGAGGTAGGGGGAAGTTCAGTGTTACATACGATCTTAGCAAGGGCGGTAAGTGTAGTCAAACACACATTTTGTCAGAGGCTTGCTTCTAATCACAAGGAGGAGATGTCTCCATTAATGATTCTAGTGCTTTTCTAGATATGAGGAGATGCAAAAATTGGGCTCAAAAAATCTCCTGAAAATATCTAGCTATCTGAAGGCCCTTTCTGCCAGTTTCTCCCAGAGCACAGAGTGCCTCATGCCTGATCTCCTCCCTGAACTCCTTTCAGGGGGTGTTGAAGGTGAGCAGCTGCAGCAGCACATGATTTAATCCTTCTAGAGATAAATGGCTAGTGCTAATTTTTAGTTAGCAATGTATTATAACAGAAGTTGAGTATGGTACCTTAGCCAAATCTGAAGTAAGTAAGTAGGTTTGTTTCTTTGTTTGCACAAAACAGGGGATCAGTAAATGAGTAAGCAACAGCCAATGCATCTGCTCAAGGAACTGAGATACCTTTTCCCCCCTGCTCTGCATCTCTTGAAGTGTAGGGTTAGTCTTTGTCATTACAAAGATGGCTACTCCACCACTAAGAATTCAGTTTACAATCTAGGCAGCAAAAAAATGAGAAAAATTGTAGGGCAAATTTGCCTGCTATGTGACACTCTTTCTTTTTATCAGGAAAGTAATTTCCTGGAAACCCACCCAGTAACTTATGCTTTTGTCTTATTTGCGGGAGGCAAGCCATAAGGCCCCATTTAGCTTCAAAAGGAGCCTGGGGAAGTGCACTGGGTATCCTGAATAAAAGAGTTTGTCTTCACAAGAAAAGCATGAGAGTCAATGTAATATAAACAACTAGCATTGTCTATTTTTCACAGTATGTACTTATATAATGTTTGATTTTTTTAAAGTGTCGTCATTTAAAGCCATTTAAAATAAATTATACATTTTAAGCACAGATGTAAACAATAACAAAAAATTACTGTAGATATTCTGTATGCATGTGTGTGTATGTGTCTGTGTGTATTAAAAGTGCTAGTTTTACAAAAGTAAATGAAGTCATATTTTTGTACACATATGCATAGTTTTTCAGTTTTACAAATAACAAATATTTTAATATATTTTAAATAATATTTATAACTCTAAAGTTTGGAAAAAGTGAAATAAATCCAGCTTATATAACATTCAGTGAAGAGTTAGTTGAGGCACATGACTACACTATTATGGATAGTGTTCTAAAAAGCCCCAAGTTCCTAACAAAGTCACTCAAATTTTGCAATATAGGAAGTTGTTACAGTGACATACACCAAAATACACTTAAAAATTTGGGGCTTTAGTGATATTTTTCCATTGGCCTTGTAGCAGCATCCTTTTTCCCTCTCATCAAGTATCTACCCATCTTTTAACAAATTCCATGGTAACTGCCTGAGCTGGCATTGACAGATGATTTTAAGGACAAGAGAGAAAAGTAAGTCCAGACAAGAATGTATATTTTATGTGTTATGGCAGCTTCAATCAAGAATGGAGATAAAGGGCATCTATGAAAACCCCACAGCTAACATCATCCTTAATTGTGAAAGACGGAATGCCCTCTCCCTAAGATCAGATACAAAACAAGGATGTTTGCTCTCATCATTTCTGTTCAACTTTGCACTGGAGGTTCTAGCTAATGCAGTAAGGTGAAACAAAACAAAAAGTAAATTCAGATTGGAAAGGAAGTAAAGCTGTAAAGCTGTGTTTATTCACAAGTAACATAATTGTCTATGTAGAAAATATTTTCTCTCTAGAGAAAACAAAGGAATCAACAAAAAACTTCTAGAACTAAGAAATGAGAATGGCAAGATGGCCGGATATAAGATTAAATATAAACATGAAGTGTGTTCCTATATACTAGTAACGAACAATTCAAAAATGAAATTAAGAAAATGATTCCATTCACAATATCATCAAAATGAATAAAATACATAGAAATGAATTTTAACAAAATAAGTGCAAGACTTGTAGACTGAAAACCATACAACATTGCCGAGAGAATTAAAGAATATCTAAATAAATTGAAAGACAGTTCATATTCAAGGATGAGAATACTCACTATGGTAAGAATGGCAGTTCTCCACAAATTGATCTCCAAATTCAATGGATCCATGTAACTATCCTAGCTGGAATCATTGTAGAACTTGACAAACTGATCCTAAGATTCATTTGAAAATGTGGGGGGTCCCAAATAGCCAAAGCACTATTGAAAAAGAAGAACAAAGTTGGAGGACTCACACTTATCTCTTTCAAAACTCACTACAAAGCTACAGTAATCAAGACTGTGCTACTGGCCTAAGGATACACCTATAGACCGTTGGAATACAATTGAGAGTTCAGAAATAAACTGTTACATTTATGGCCAATTGATTTTTTTGATTGAAGTAAAGTGACTCAGTTATACACATAGACATTCTTTTTTTAATATTCTTTTCCATTATGGTTTATCCCAGGAGAATGGATATAGTTCCCTGTGCTATACAGTAAGACCTTGGTGTTTATCCATTCCAAATGTAATAGTTTGCATCTACCGACTCCAAATTCCCAGTCCAACCCTCTCTCTCCCCACCTCCCCCTTGGCAACCACAAGTCTGATCTCTGTCTGTGAGTCTGTTTCTGATATGTAGACAGGCTCATTTGTGCCATATTTTAGATTCCACATATAAGTGATATCATATGGTATCTGTCTTTCTCTTCCTGACTTCACTTAGTATGATAATCTCTAGTTGCATCCATGTTGCTGCAAATGGCATTATTTCATTCTTTTTTATGGCAGAGTAGTATTCCATTGTATATATATGTACCACATCTTCTTTATCCATTCATCTGTCAGTAAACATTTAGGTTGTTTCCATGTTTTGGCTGTTTTGAATAGTGCTGCTGTGAACATAGGGGTGCATGTATCCTTTTGAATTATAGTTTCATCTGGGTATATGCCCAGGAGTTGGTTTGCTGGGTCATATGGTAATTCTACTTTTAGTTTTCTGAGGAACCTCCATACTGTTTTCCATAGTGGTGGTACCAACTTGCATTCCCACCAACACTGTAGGAGGGTTCCCTTTTCTCCACACCTTCTCCTGCATTTGTTATGTATATACTTTTTTTTTTTTTTTTTTGTGGTACGCGGGCCTCTCACTGTTGTGGCCTCTCCCGTTGCGCAGCACAGGCTCCGGATGCACAGGCTCAGCGGCCATGGCTCACGGGCCCAGCTGCTCCGCGGCATGTGGGATCTTCCCAGACTGAGGCACGAACCCGTGTCCCCTGCATCGACAGGCCGACTCTCAACCACTGCGCCACCAGGGAAGCCTGTATATACTTTTTAATGGTGGCTATTCTGACCAGTGTGAGGTGGTACCTCATTATAGTTTTGATTTGTATTTCTCTAATAACTAGTGATGTTGAGCATCTTTTCACATGCCTACTGGTACGGCTGATTGATTTTTGACAAAGATATCAAGACAGTTCACTGGGGAAAGGAAAATATTTACAACAAATGGGGCTGGTAAAATTAAATATCTACATGCCAAAAAAGACCTTCACACCATGCATAAAAATTCATGCAAGATGAAACATAGATGTAAATTTCAGAGCTAAAATTACTAAACTTCTAGAAGAAAACAGAAAAAAATTTTGACATTGAATTATGCAGAGTTTTTAATATAACACCAAAAGCTTGATCCATAAAAGAAAAAAAACTCATAAATTGGACTTTATAAAACTCAAAACTTTTGTGCTTCAAAAGAGACCACTGAGAACATGAAAAGACAAGCTACAGGCTGGGAGAAAATATTTGCAAATCACATATCTGATAAAGGAATTATACCCAGATATCCACTGTTACAACTCAGTACTAAGACAAACAACCCACCTGAAAAATGGGCAAAAAATTTTGTATAAACATTTCACCAAAAAATATAAATAGGCTGATGAAAAGATGCTTCTCATCATTACTCATTAGGAAAATAAATATTAAAAGCACAGTGAAATGGCACCTCACACCTTCCAGAATGTATATAGTGCAAAAGACAGAAAATACTGTTTGCAAGGATAAACAGAAACTGGAGCCCTCATGCATTGGTGGTTTCCACTTTTCAGATAGCAGTTTCTTGAAAAGTTAAACTTGCCATGCATCCCAGCAGTTGTACTCCTAAGCATCTGCCCGAGGGAGATGAAAAATGTCTGCACAAAGACATGTAAGTAGGTGTTCAAAGCATTATTCATAATAGCAACAACTGGAAATAATTCAAGTGTCTGTTGACTGGTGAATGGACAAAAGTATATTCATATAACAGAATACTACTCAACAACAAAAAGGAAGAACTGTTGCATGCAACATGTGTGAGCCTCAAACACAACACACTAAGTGAAAGAAAGCAGATGCAAAACACTACATATTGTATAATTCAATTTATATAAAACGTTTAAAAAACAAATTTATAGAGACAGAAAACAGGTCAGTAGTAACCTAAGACTGGGGGTGGGAGTAGAGATTCATTGCAAACGGGAATGAAGGAAACTTTGAGAATGATAGAAATTTCTAACATTGGATGTTCAGATGGTTATACAGCACTGTCAATTTACTAAAATCATTGAATTATACACATTAAATGGGTGAATTTTATAGTATGTAAGCTGTACCTCCTTAAAGCTATTAAAACATAATGGAGACCATTTTTGGCAGCTGTATAGTAAGTGGCCATGGATTTTTCTGTGACCTTAAGATCATTAGTTTGCATAGCTATAAACAAAGGCCAAAGAACTTGAGGATTTCATAAGAGTAGTTTGAAGGTTTTAGTTAGTTCATATTTGTATAGAATTTATATTCCTGAATAGCAAGTCCTATTAAGGGATGAAAATCATAGCCTGTATTATATCCTCAATCACTTTGGGATATAAAATCTTTTATCCAAATAATGTTCTTTCTGTAAGCCCTTGTCTGGAGAGTTCTCACAACTTTTGTGAGAATTGGAACTAATGAATAGAGTTACATCTTATTCTTGCTCCTTTAAGAGATAATACCTTCTCTGAGGAAGAACAAATTGCATTACAAATGTCCTCATTAATTCCTACAACAGACTTTTTCAGAGAAAAATAAAAAATATATCCTGTAAAATAGACGCACAGCTATTTCAAAATCTTCTTAGATTTCAGAAGTTCAGTTAATACTGATATCAACAACAAAATTACGAGGAATTACTTGACAAGTTTAGCTTGGCAAGTGTTATGTTAGTAAAACTTTGTTATGATGTGTTTATACGATTCATAAAATATGTAAAATTTACTCTGAAGTTAAAAAATAGACTTAAAATATGCAGCTGAAAAATATTCTACTTCAAGGAAAACTGCAATTAGAAATGCATTACACGTAACATGAGTGCTATGTTGTTCTCTCTTTGAAGAAAGAAAAAATATGTCACCTCCTTTTTTTCTCACCCCAAATTAGTTTTTATTCACTATGATTTTTTTCGAGATTTAGAAAAAAATGATCTTAAAATATCAACAATATCAGAAGGAAAATGAATATGTTAAATAAAAGAAAGCAGACTGAATGGAATCCTCTATCACAGTGTTGGCTATCTGGATACTCTCCTACAAGCAAAGATTTTCTGTCACTTTATAAAAGTTGTCTATGGTTAAAATGAGATTTTGGCTATAAGCTTGAAATCATCATAGATCTTCCCTATATATCATTTTTCCCCTCCTACCTCTGGACATGTATAGACTTAGCTGTGCCTTTCCTGGAACCTGGTTGCATCATTAATTGTGCTACTCTGTTCTGTCACTGTCACCCCAAAGCACATGCTGAGTCTGAGCCATTTTTCCCCCTGTCACTATTCCTAACTATCATAGTAGGTTCTCTGTAAATGTTGAGTGAGTACAGCTTACTTCATCCCTCTTAATGATGTAGCAGTGCCACATCTTTGACATTGCCTACTGCTGAGTTAATCAAGGGTATCTATGATTAGGAGATATCCCAAAATGTTATTTGAATGCTAGAATGTCATGAAAGTTGAACAACCCTACTTCTTTAAGTATTTCTTTCTTTTTTGTCCTTTATTTATTTAAAAATTGAGATATAACTGACATATAACGCTGTATTAGTTTAGTTTCAGGTGTTCAACATAAGGATTCAATATCTGTATACATTGTGAAATGAGAACCACAAGTCTAGTTACCATGCATCACTTTAGATAGTTATACAAATTTTTTCTTGCAGTGAGAACTTTTAAGATTTATTCTTTTAGCAACTTTCAGATATGCAATACAGTATTATTAATTATAGTTACCATGCTGTACATTATATCCCCATGACTTATTTTATAACTAGAAGTTTAGACCCCCTTCACCCATTTCTCTCACTCCCTACGCCCTGCCTCTGGCAACCACCACTCTGTTCTCTCTATACATGGGTTTTTTGTTAGTTTGCTTTAGTTTTTGTTTTAGATTACACATATAAGGGAAGTCATATGGTATTTGTCTTTCTCTGTCTGACTTACTTCACTTAACATAATGCCCTCGAGGTCCATCTATGTTGTCACAAAAGGCAAGATTTCATTCTTTTAAAAAATGGCTTAATAATATTTCATTATATACACACACACACACACACACACACACACACACACACACACACACCACATTTTCTTTTCTTTAATTTTTATCGGAGTATAGTTGATTTACAATGTTGTGTTGGTTTCAGGTGTGCAGCAAAGTGAATCTGTTATACATATATCCACTCTTTTTTTTTATTAACATCTTTATTGGGGTATAATTGCTTTACAATGGTGTGTCACTTTCTGCTTTATAACAAAGTGAATCAGTTATACATATACATGTATTCCCATATGTCTTCCCTCTTGTGTCTCCCTCCCTCCCTATCCCACCCCTCCAGGCTGTCACAAAGCACCGAGCCAATATCCCTGTGCCATGCGGCTGCTTCCCACTAGCTATCTACCTTACGTTTGTTAGTGTGTATATGTCCATGACTCTCTCTCGCCCTGTCACAGCTCACCCTTCCCCCTCCCCATATCCTCAAGTCCGTTCTCCAGTAGGTCTGCGTCTTTATTCCTGTCTTACCCTTGGGTTCTTCATGACATTTTTTTTCCCTTAAATTCCATATATATGTGTTAGCATACGGTATTTGTCTTTTTCTTTCTGACTTACTTCACTCTGTATGGCAGACTTTAGGTCTATCCACCTCATTACAAATAGCTCAATTTTGTTTCTTTTTATGGCTGAGTAATATTCCATTGTATGTATGTGCCACATCTTCTTTATCCATTCATCCGATGATGGGCACTTAGGTTGTTTCCACCTCTGGGCTATTGTAAATAGAGCTGCAATGAACATTTTGGTACATGACTCTTTTTGAATTTTGGTTTTCTCCATATACCCACTCTTTTTTAGATTCTTTTCCCATATAGGCCATTACAGAATGTTGAGTTCCCTGTGCTATACAGTAGGTACTTATTACTTATCTATTTTATATATAGTAGTGTGTATATGTCAGTTCCAGTGTCACAATTTATTCCCCCCATCACCTGGTAACCATAAGTTTGTTTTCTGCATCTGTGACTCTACTTCTGTTTTGTAAATAAGTTCATTTGTACCCCCCCTTTTTTTAGATTCCACATATAAGTGATATCATATGATATTTGTCTTTCTGTGTCTGACTTCAGTATGACAATCTCTGGGTCCATCCATGTTGCTGCAAATGGCATTATTTTGTTCTTTTTTATGGCTGAGTAATATTCCATTGTATATATGTACCACATCTTCTTTATCCATTCTTCTGTCGATGGACATGTAGGTTGTTTCCATGTCCTGGCTACTGTAAATAGTGCTGCAGTGAACACTGGGGTGCCTATATTTTTTTGAATTATGGTTTTCTCAGGGTATATGCCCAGTAGTGGGATTGCTGGGTCGTATGGTAGTTCTAGTTTTAGTTTTTTAAGGAGCGTTCATATTGTTCTCCATAATGGCTGTATCAATTTACATTCCCACCAACAGTGCAAGAGGGTTCCCTTTTCTCCACACCCTCTCCAGCATTCATTGTTTGTAGATTTTTTGATAATGGCCATTCTGACTGGTGTGAGGTGATACCTCATTGTAGTTTTGATTTGCATTTCTCTAATAGTTACTGATGTTGAGCATCTTTTCATGTGCTTTTTGGTCATGTGTATGTTTTCTTTGGAGATATGTCTATTTAGATCCCCCCCCCCCATTTTTTGATTGGGTTATTTGGTTTTTTGGTATTGAGCTCCATGAACTGTTTGTGTATTTTAGAGATTAATCCCTTGTTGGTCGTTTCGTTTGCAAATATTTTCTCCCAATCTGAGGGTTGTCTTTTTGTTTATGGTTTCCTTTGCTGTGCAGAAGCTTTTAAGTTTCATTAGATCCCATTTATTTACTTTTGCTTTTATTTCCATTACTCTAGGAGGTGGATCAAAAAAGATCTTGCTGCAATTTATGTCAAAGAGTGTTCTGCCTATGTTTTCCTCTAAGAGTTTTATAGTGTTGGCCCTACATTTAGGTCTTTGATCCATTTTGAGTTTATTTTTGTGTATGGTGTTAGGGAGTGTTCTAATTTCATTCCTTTACATGTAGCTGTCCAGTTTTCCCAGCACCACTTATTGAAGAGAAAAACAAATACTGTATACTAACACATATATATGGAACCAAAAAAAAAAAAAGAATGGTTCTGAAGAACCTAGGGGCAGGACAGGAATAAAGATGCAGATGTAGAGAATGGACTTGAGGACACAGGGAGGGGGAAGGGTAAGCTGGGACGAAGTAAGAGAGTGGCATGGACATATATACATTACCAGATGTAAAATAGCTAGTGGGAAGCAGCCGCATAGCCCAGGTGCTTTGTGACCACCTAGAGGGGTGGGATGGGGAGGGTGGGAGGGAGACACAAGAGGGAGGAGATATGGGGACGTATGTATACGTATAGCTGATTCACTTTGTTAAAAAGCAGAAACTAACACACCATTGTAAAGCAATTATACTCCAATAAAGATGTTTAAAGAAAAAAAAAGAATAGACCCTTACTACATATCACTTTCAGTTTCTAGAGTTTTACTTTTAATTGGGTTTATAGGGTACGGAAATACTACTCTCATTTAAATTCGTAATCAGTCCAGTATCCTTTATTTGACTCACAGATGGTTTATTAGAGATGGAAAAAACAGATGGTAAGTGCAAAAGATGTATTCACTCAACATTCATTTAGTGCTGACTGTGGATTAGATAAAAATGCAGGGTAAATGAGAAAGGGGTTTTGATGGTGGGGAAATGTCATTATTTTATATGTGACATAAGGAAATATCTCTCTAATGTGGTAAAGTTTGGGTGTAGAAATTGAGAGAGCGCAAGCTATGTAGATATCCAGGGGAAGAGAATTCCAGGAGCGGGAACAGCAAGTTGCAAATCTCTGAGGTGGAAATGTGCTTGTGATATTTACCTCGAGCAAGCCATTGCAGTAGGAGCAAGATAAGCTGCGGGAGAGGAGAGGAAAGTAGATGAATGTGAATCATACTTTCCCTAATATAAGGGAAAAGAAAAAAAAACTTCTTTGGTGATGTTCATTGCTTTCTCCCCAAGTTCTCCTGTTCTTTCATTTTTGAGACTCACTGTATTAAATCAGTGTGTGTTTTTTTTTAATTTCTGATAATTGAATGCCTGAGTGGCTCATCATTAACAAGACTTACGCACATATTAACAGCACATGGTCCAGGCTGACAGTTTGGGTTGCCTATCTTGTTGGCATCACATCCTCAAATGTTGTCTGCCAATGTAGAACATAACGATTCAAATGCTACAACTGGATTTCCAGTTTAATCTGGTAGGATACCTCAACATGTAATCTCTCTTGAAATATCTAAGGAAATAAAACCTTAAAAACAAAAAGTCATGAATAGTATCACATGTAAGGTAGGGATGTGAAAGGCAAAATGCATTAAGGAGACAATTGTATTCAGCCTTTTGCAGTAGGGGGAATGTTAATGAGAGAGGACCTTCTCATCAAAGGGGGAGAAAACCTGGGGTTTTATAAAACGGGAGTTGTTAAGGAAAGGGGAAGGTCTTGGAAAGTTAAGGGCCTGTTGGTCCTTTCAGTTAGCCATTTCTGGTGTACCAAAAGGGCAGAGGGCTTCTTAAGCATTGTTTTCTGGAAGAACAGGAATCAGGTAAATTTCAGTGTTATCTGGGAAACAATCCAGGAGTGCTGGCAAAAGAAATAAAGAGAGAATTCTGGGTCAGCTCTGAGGGGCAGAACTTTTATCCCACAAACACGCCCCCTGCCCCCATCCCAAAGGAACTATATATACCCTGGTAAATTGAAAAAATATTCTGGGAATTCTCACCAAACTCCCCAAACTGGAAATAAGGAAAGTGAGTATTCTTATTGTTTCCATCGCTGACTATGGGCTTAGGAAAAAGGCTCACTGAGAAGAAAGTGAAACACAGAGCTGACTCTTCGTAAAAGGAATGAAATTTCCAGGCCTTTGCCCAATTGAGAGCAGTTTGAACTCTGAGGTTTGAGAACTACAAAAACTGTGAGCACAGCACTCCATTCACATCCCCAAACTAAGGGACTTGGCCCGCCCTAGCCTGGTTTATAGCAGCCCAAGGTGGTCTCTGGGATGACCCAACCCACTTTGGAGTTCCAGTCTGGGTAAGCTCAGGGCTGTCAAAAGAACTTACTGTTTGTTCTAGCCAACACCTGAAGATAGACCCCTAACCTACTTCTCTTAGAACTTTACTAAAAAGGGCTTGTGGTTGTGAATCCTTCCTCTGTCTCTTGGAGATGTACGTGTGTCTCCTATAACTCAGAAGTGTCTTTCTCAGTGACCTGAAAGTCATTCCTTTGAAATGTAGCCATCAGGAGGGATAGGGCCTCCATCTCCCAGCCTCTGTAGGAAGGTAGAATCCTAACTTTGATAAGTGCCAGCTAGCAGAGACCTAAGCACATTTTCACTGACAACCCTTTGTAATTTTCTACTTTTGTGACTCGACTTGAGCCTGTCCCCACTCCCATTTGCCCCCTTCCCTCTCCCTCAATCTCCCTTTAAAACACCCAGTCTCCCCTGCGCAAATTGGAATTGAGCTCAGCTCTTTCCCCTACTGTCAGTAGTTAATAAATAGTTTTTACTGCTTTAACAAATGTCCAGCTTTGTTTATCTTTGATAGGTTTATTCCTCTATGTCAGTGTTATACACCACTCTCCAACTAGGAGGTGTGAACCCTGACAAGGCATTTAACAGACTCTCCCAAGAGTGAGCAGAGTCTAAGAAATTGTAACAAAAAACAACTCACTGCCTGAAGGAAACTTTTCTTTCTCTTCTATGATCTCAAGTTATGGGAGCAGGAAGGAGTGAGGGGTAGGGTGAAGTGGAAATGCAAAATATAACCTGTCTTGAAACTGCAGCTGCTCAGAGTGAAATAGACATGTCTCTGGCATGGTGAGAACAAAGTTAAGAAGTCGTCTATACAATATCAGAAAAAAACAGATGTAGAGAGAGGTTTCTAAGCACCAAAAAGATGAAACAGCATGATAACCAAGCGGAGGGTGGGGGTTGCTTGGCAGGGAAGGAAAGAAAAGGAAGACAGACAGGAAGGAGGGTGATATAAAAGATAAATTACCCAACTTAGAATAAAACATAACCCAAGGAGGAGAAGATAATTCCCTACATATGCTCTGCACTGTAAAATAATGTATGCATTCAATAAAATTAGAGCTCAGAGATGAGATGTTTAAATAATATGTAATTAAATTGAAGATTGCAGATCATAAAAATAACATTGAGGACCAAACCAATGCCATTTAGAACAGATAAATTAAGAAGAAACATTCTATTAACAGATACACACTACTATATGTAAAATAGATAAACAACAAGGACCTACTGTATAGCACAGGGAACTATATTAAATATCATGTAATAACGTATATGGGAAAAGAATCTGAAAAAGAATATGTGTGTGTGTGTGTGTAACTGAATCATTTTGCTGTACACCTGAAACTAATACAACATCGTAAATCAACTATACTTCAATAACAAATAGTTTTTAAAAAGTAAATATCCTAGAGGGAACAGAATCAAAATGACTGAAAATGGAATTACCAACATGGAGGGATGGCTGAAAGAATCATAGTCAATGCAGATAAAACTACAAACAGATTGCAACAATTAGAGAAGAATTGGTAAAGGGCAGACAACTGTGATTCAAAATAAAAATAATTTGTGTACCAAAGTAGAGAATCCAAATTAAAAAGGATTAAAAATAAAAAACATTTTTTTCCCTGAAATGAAAGAACAATCCAAAGTTGGAAAAAGTACTGTATTCCAGGAAACACATATCCTGGTTAAATTATTGAAATGGAAGCGTAAAAAGCAATTCTTTACTCATCCAGGCAGAAAAATTAAATCACTTTGAAGAATAAAAATTCAGACCAATGGCCATACACTTCTGAAAGAAAATTTAGCTGAAAAATGTATTGCCAGGTATTAGGGACCATTGCAGTATCAAGCAGCCATTTCAGTCATAAAAGAAAAGGGAGTAGAATGACTGAAGTCTTTTTTTGTTTTGTTTTGGGAGGGGAGTGATTTGCATTTCATTACATTATTGAAATTCAGACATTTGAAAACAATTAAAATGATGATCCCTGGAAAGGAATAGATAAAATAAATAAAATTATTAAATCACTTTATAATAGAGTTAATACCAATTGTGGGAGTTATAGTTACAGAAAAGAATGTAAAATTTATAAATCTTAGTAATATAAAAATAATACAGAAATCAGGAATGTGTGAGAGACAGTGAGCACTAATATTCTCATCTTTCATAGCAGGAAGTTGATCAATATTGTCTTAATTGAAGCTTGGTTAAAAAATACCTAACTTCAGCCTCTTTGTGTTTTCCATGAGCTATTTATTAAGTTTAGAGGAGTCTTTCAGTATATGATAAACTCCTATAGAAAAGAATCATCTATTTGACATGAAACAGGATTTCTTTTGTATTCTTTACTTTAATTTAAAATAAACTACATTTTATCTCTTTTTTTGGTTAGTTTTAGATGTACAGCAAAGTGATTGGGTTATACATATATATGTATATATTTATTTTTTGATTCTTTTCCATTACAGTTTATTACAAGATATTGAATATAGTTCCCTGTGCTATACAGTAGGTCCTTGTTGTTTATCTGTTTTGTAGTGTGCACCTGCTAATCCCATGCTCCTAATCTACACACCCCCTCCAATTTTATCTCATTTTAAAACAAAAGTAGAAAAGACATAGCATCATGTTAATACTATTCAGACATTACTAAACTGTTGTTCTGTGTCTTTTCACGGTTTAATCTTTCGCAGTATTTTTTCCTGTTTTTTTTCTATTTTTAAATAGTTATGACTATTTAAAACTACACATGAAATTCATGTGCACGTTTTAAGGATCAATAATAAATGTCGTGTGAATCATGTAAATGAATGTGTAAGGATGAATATGTTTGAGGAAAGTAAAAAGTGCTGGAAAACAAACTGAAAAAATATAAAAGGACACTTTGCTCCTAAATTTCAGGTGTTTCACATGGAATGTATGTTATTTATCTGCGCATGTCACTTTATAAAATTTAATACATAAACATAAATAAGTTTGATTTTACCTGCTCTTGAAAAGTTAGCTCCATCATGTTTCAAATCGAAAGTGTTCCCTCTTTTATTACCAACAGTAACACAGGTCATTTTAGTGCTCAGTAGTAATGTAGGTGTTTGAGTTCAGTGTAAGTTAACTGAATGACTCCTAACCAGTTTATCTGATAGCATCCCTCCACCTTATTTGATTAAGAAATGCGTGAGAACCTTGAAGATAAATCTTAGAAAAACATCTTTACAGACTGTATGTATCAGTGTCCTCCTGATTCTCTCGTCAATACCAATGTTTGTTTATTTTTTGGTTAAATTCTTTCATAAGCCGTGAGTTAATATGTGTGTGTACACAACCACATGTATATATAATATGGATGAACAATCGGATATTTGGATTCCAAGTCCAGTACTCTTTTGACTCCTTTTTTATTCAGGATATGAAGAGGAAAGAAAATATATAGAGTCTGGTTTTGAAACACATGACACTCCTTACTAGTAAGTAACTGTGGAGGTGGAAGTCTGCAATAGGAAGTAAAGTGTATTAACCTAGTGAATCTATACATACTTGATTTTGAGCTCTCTTAAAAAATAAGCATGCCTAAATTCAGTAGGTATAACTATATTAATTTGTGACTTTGCGAGGTTATTTGTCTTCAATTTCACACTCATAAATTGTTACTATGATCAAATCATTCTGGGATAAGTGAAATCAATGCCTATAATGTTAAAACTGGTAATCAATGAAAATATGACGGGCTCTCGGGATGTAGCACAATATAGACTGAAATCAAGAAGCAAAACCTGCTAAAAAACACTTACTGTTCAGAGCTCAAGTGGGTAGCCTGGCAGAGGTTCAGAGTGTGGTAACATCACTCCAAACCTTGTATTGTTGGGCTGATAGGAATATGGTGAGAAGCAAAATAAAAGTAACTTTTATTTTGAAACTGCAATGCAGTTTGAAGCTATTTCTTGTAGAAAACTGGCAAATGAACTTGCCTTTAATAAATAGGCAACAGGAAGAAAAGGCAGATTGATCTACTGTGTGCATATTCCATTTGTGTAGAAGCACAAGTGAATTTGCAGCATATGGATAATTTAAAAGTTCTAGAAGGAAATTTTGAGACTGATTCTTGCTGGCAGTTATAAAAAGCAATTAAATAATAGTAATTAAGGATAAGGATGGCATTTACTAAGAGAACTCTAAAACTCAATAAGCTATAATCAAAATCTAACTAGTCAGCAAAACCTCAAGTTGAATGCCGACTGCAGATTTCTAACAGCTTTCCAGAGTTAGATTTGGAATTCAAACAACGGACAAGGACTAATTAAGTTGTCTAATATCAGAGGTTCTCAAACTTGAAGGTGCATCATAATGCCTTGGAAGGCTTGTTAAAATACAGGTTGTTGGGCTTCATCCTCCAGAGTTTCAAATTCAGTACGTCTGAGATGAGGTCAGAGAATTTCTGTATCTAACAAATTTCCGGAAAACACTGATGATGCTGTCTGAGGGCCACATTTGAAAACCACTGGCTCAGATCGTACTGTGCTGGGAAGACCAGAGTGAGGAGCCCTGATTTTCCATCTCTTATTCTAAATGTTTGAAATTCTCACAGGGAGATCAGAAAGGCTGCAGTCATTTAAAAATCAAGCAAGAAGTTGTAAAAACCCTTTGGTTGAGGCACACTGTAAAATAATTCTTTAAAATAGTGTTTAGATCTTGAGCTTAGCATTCCGAATAGCTGGTGTAACCTCACTGTATAACAACTGTGTTATTAGAATTCACTTTGGAAGACAAGAATTGAGCCAATCATTATCTTTGTCTAAATGGAGTTTCGAAAAGAGAAAATAGTTTGCAGTTTGCTTTTTTCAGAACTGCTGTCTAATTACTCAGGGTTTCAGTTATCAATACATACTTTTCTTCATAAATAATTTGACATTAATTTTCAGTGCTTTTTGAACACTGAAAAACACTTAGTATAAAGAAGTATTACTTTTGGGCTTCCCTGGTGGCGCAGTGGTTGAGAGTCTGCCTGCTGATGCAGAGGACATGGGTTCGTGCCCCGGTCTGGGAGGATCCCACATGCCGCGGAGCGGCTGGGCCCGTGAGCCATGGCCGCTGAGCCTGCGCGTCCGGAGTCTGTGCTCTGCAACGGGAGAGGCCACAACAGTGACAGGCCTGCGTACCGCAAAAAAAAAAAAAAAAAAAGTATTACTTTTATTTACTTATAAGGTGTTAGTAGTAGGTAAGTGGTGTGATTTTGCTTTAAACGTTACGCAGTCGTCTGGTGTGACACTACTATTTGCATAACAAACCATATATTTCTACTTTGTTTGCCAAGTGTAGAAAATTATATGTTTGTTAAGATGCTGTAAAAATTGAGGAAAAGAAAAATCTCTCCCACAACCAGAATCCTTCTTTGAAAGATCTGTCTGTAAATGTTTCATATGTTTATGAGGAAACCTGAAGAAGTTAGTGACCCATATGAAGTATGCAAATTTTTGTAATCCTTTAATTAAATGTATGGTAAGTTTCTGTTGTTAACTAGGATTCTGCACTGAGAAGTCTCTACACGGAGATGTGTCATCACTGAATAAGACTAAAATCTATAATAAAACCCAGTAAGATAATGTCAGCCAGGAAGTCAAAATAAAATAAAAATTTAAAAAGCATTAAAACTTTATATGCTCTTACTCAGAGGAGTTTCTCATTTTTCAAGATTTGCTAGTAGAATGATAAAACATTCTAAAATCTTATAGTGTTGCAGAGAATAAAATAAGAGAGGAGTAATGATCATATTGAAAGCGAATCGTGCATGTGGTATTAGAGTAGTGTGCACACCGAGGTCGGGAGTAGGAGAGGTGGTGTCCATAGTAAGTGAAGAATGCTCTCCAATGATATAAAATATTAATATATGCTGTTAATATACCAGGAATTGAGGCATGAAAACAAGGAAGCAAAATTATTCTCAGTAACCCTGACCAAATGTCCAAACCACATGTATAATTTCAGCTCTGCAAAGAAGGAGAAGATGAGGGAAGGCAAGGAAGTATGACAAGGGAAATCTAGGAAGAGTAATTTTCTTTAGCTGCATATGATAAAACAAACAAACAAAAAACCCTTGCATCAAATGCAAATAAAGGAAGACAATAAGCAAATTTATTATCTCACATAACGTGGAGCTCGTAGGTAGGGCCAACTCAGGGGTTGGTATGCCAGGACTCCAGATGAATGGCTCAGAGATTCTCTTAGCTTGTTTCCTGTTATACCCTCAGAACAGACTGATAGTGAAGTGTAGTGTATGAGGAAATGTTCTTCCATTTATTTATACCTCTTAGGTGCCTACGTTTGGCTCTGGACTCTGACACTCAGTAGGTATTTGACACTGGGTAAATTACTTAACTTCTCTGCAACTCAGATTCCTCTGGTTAAAATCGAAGACAGTGTTCTCTTCAGCTTTATAATAGAAAGATATGCATGTAAAGTGCTGAAAACAGTGACTGTCACGTAAATCTCCCCCAAATCTTGGCAATGATAATGACGATAATGGCTATGGTGATGATGATGATTCCTTTGTCCCTTAGAGGATTTAGATAGATTTCTGTCCTGTGGGAGACATTGATGTGAACAGAGAAATGGCATACGTCTATGTGTTAACAGCGGAAAGTTGCATATTTCTTTCTAGAGAAATCAGAACCCCACCACAGTGACCCCTAAATACACATTTATATCCAAGCACTCTGTCAGTGGAGATATTAGGTGCTTGGTGTCTGGGCTTTAAGTGCAATAGCTTCTGCTCCTCCATCTGTAGTCCAAAGAAGCCACCAAAGGTCTCAGCAGTAACCTGGCAGGAATAGCATAAGCATTTTTTATTTCCTATAGAGCCTATGTTCCTTCTGGCCCTGGTTTCTTTGTGCTTCACGCAACTGACTTTTCTGTGGCATGCTTGGCCTTTTAAAAGCCCATTCTTATCATTTCCTTAGTGTCACACTTTCTTTTCTGAGCCATCTATACCACTGGTCTCTGTTGTAGACTCTTCCCCCATACCTAGCAATGACTTTTCCCCCAAACACATTTTAAAAATTACATTTGCATTAAGTTTGTTTTTTTCTTAGACAAGTGGATAATATCTAAACTATACATGATGGGTGAGAGAACTTTTTCACAGTGAAAGATAGTAATAATAATAAAATCACAATAATACTAAACTAATAATAATGTTAATACTTTTAAAAATCCTGGACATATAAAATACATTGTAGAATTAGAAACAAATGCATTTGAGAGTTAGCTATCTGGTGCAAGGCAGAAAATACCATGATAGAACATATACTCTTACTTTAATCAAATAAGAAAATGATCGAAATTTAGATTTCCAGAAATCTTTTGAATGATTCAAAAATATACGTCATAACTGTGGGAACTGGATTGAGGGACAATATTCAGGCCAAAGAAATTGTTTCAGTTATTTTTACTGGAAGAATACTTCAAACTACTGAAAATGTGATTAAGAACCTGAGATTTATTCACTTGGATAAATGACTTGCCCAGTTTACTGACACTGTAAGATCTAAGTTCTCACAAAATGTAAGTTTCATAAAGGCTGGGGGTTTTGATATTTTTTCACAGTTATATTTCTAACATAGAAGTAGGTGTGGCACGTGATAGGTAGTAATAAATATTTGTTGACCGACTTAATTTAAAAACACAATCACTGTCTTTTAGGGTTAGAATATATCTTGATTATCTCTAAATTTCCGTGATATATTATCTCATGTACTTTTATTCTCAATATATCTAAAAATTTAAAGTATTTTGATGTAGATTCAGATATACAAACAAATTGCAAGAATAATACAGAGTTCTTGCATATCCTTTAATCCCCAAATATTGTCATGCTCTCTTTCTTTTCTTATTCATATAATACACATAAATACTGAAATATTTAGGGGTAAAGGACAATCATAATCTAGTGTAATTATCAAAAAGGAAATTAGTGTTGTTACAGTATTAGTTCATCTGAAGACCTTACTCATTTCACCAACTGTCCCTATAATGTCCTATGTAGAAAAATAAACCCCTGGATTATGTGTTGCATAAAGTTATAAAGTCTCTTTCTCTCCTTTGATCTGAAAGAGTTTCAGTCTTTCTTTGTCTTTTACGACCTTGATTTTTTTTTGATGCTCAGCTATTTTATAGAATGTACCTCAGTTTGGGTTTGTCATTGTTTTATGACTAGATTCAGGCTATGCATTTTACAGCAGGAATACCATAGTCGTGATATTATCACATTTGGGTTCACATGATGTTGATTCCCCCCCACCCCTGACTACTTTTGTTCACTTTGGTCATTTAGTTAATGTATTTGTTTTGTTTTTTATTGCTGTTGTAACAAATTACCACAAGAGGCTTAAAACAACACAAATTTATTATATTGCAGCTCTGTATGTCAAGAGTCAGACATGGGGCTCACTGGGCTAAAATCAAGGTATTGGTAGGGCTGTTTTCCTTCTAGAGGCTCTAGTGGGAGAATTCTTTCCTTGCCTTTTCCGGTTTCTAGAGGCTGCACACATTCCTTGGCTACTGGTCCCATTCTTCATCTTCAAAGCCAGCAACATTGCACCTCTCTGACATTTTCTCTGTAGTTACATCTCCCTCTGACCGGAGTTGGGAAAGATTCTCCACTTTTAAGGATTCATATGATTACACTGGGTATAACTGGATAATCCAATATACAGTTGAGCCTTGAAAACATGGGTTTGAACTCTGCAGGTCTACTTATATATGGATTTTTTTCAACAAATATTTACTACAGTACTATGTAATCCACAATTGGTTGAAGCCGCAGATGAAGAACCACAGATATGGAGGGCTGACTATAAAGTTATACTTGAATTCTTTTTGAATTTTAAACTGTGCAGAGGGTCAGCATTCCTAACCACAGGTTGTTCAAGGGGCAACTCTAGTCTCCCTTCTCTAGGTCCTTAACTTTAATCACATCTGCAAAATCCCTTTTGTCATGTAAGGAACAGACACAGGTTCTGGGATTCGGAAATGGACATCCAGGGCGGGGGGCATTATTATGCCTACCATCCTCAAGGTGGTGTTTGCCATGTCTTCAGGGTACAGTTACTATTTTCTCCTTTGTATTTGATCATTGTATTGTGGGAGATAGTTTGAGATCATGTAAATATCTTGTTACTCACCAAACTTTCACACACTAGTTTTAGCAGCCATTAATGATGTGTATCTTGGGTCAGAAACATTATTTTTTCCCCACATTGTCCAACCTTTTAGGGAATTAAGGGCCGCCCTTCAGACCATATATCTTAGATAAAGTTGCCCCCAAAATAGATTCCAAGATAAAGATGTGGGTAGAAATAATTCATTCGTGTTGTGATCCCTGGAAATGCAGAGAGACTGTGGGGGAGACAAGCAAAGGAAGAAATCCAATGAGGAATGTATTAATGAGCAGTGTACTCTAGTACACTCAATTTTTTTCAACATCTTTATTGGAGTATAACTGCTTTACAATGGTGTGTTAGTTTCTGCTTTATAACAAAGTGAATCAGTTATACATATACATATGTCCCCATATCTATTCCCTCTTGTATCTCCCTCCCTCCCACCCTCCCTATCCCACCCCTCTAGGTGGTCACAAAGCACCTAGCTGATCTCCCTGTGCTATGCGGCTGCTTCCCACTAGCTATCTATTTTACGTTTGGTAGTGTGTATATGTCCATGCCACTCTCTCACTTTGTCCCAGCTTACCCTTACCCCTCCCCGTATCCTCAAGTCCATTCTCTAGTAGGTCTGTGTCTTTATTCCCATCTTGCCCCTAGGTTCTTCATGACCTTTTTTTTTTTTTAGAGTTCATATATATGTGTTAGCATACGGTATTTGTTTTTCTCTTTCTGACTTACTTTGGTTTTCTTCAGAGATATGCCTAGGAATGAAATTGCTGGGTCGTATGGTAGTTCTATTCTTAGTTTTTTAAGGAACCTCCATATTGTTCTCCATAGTGACTGTATCTATTTACATTCCCACCAACAGTGCAAGAGGGTTCTCTTTTCTCCACACCCTCTCCAGCATTTATTGTTTGTAGATATTTTGGTGATGGCCATTCAGACCTGTGTGAGGTGTTACCTCATTGTAGTTTTGATTTGCATTTCTGTAATGATTCATGATGAGCATTCTTTCATTTGTTTTCAACAGTGTATACTATCTGTTACATGGGCAATTTATTTAAAAATCACTCATCTTTATGTTCACATTTTTTAAAACATTGGGAAAAATAATATTTCTTTTATTCGGTCATAGTAAAAATGAATCAAGTGAGCTATGGTATATGCCAGCAGTGTCTTATAAATCATAAAGGAGTTCAATATAGTTTAATTGGGTATGGAGGTGGGCACACATTGAATACTAGATCTGCACCTGTAGACCCCACCTTGCTAGTTGCAGTTGTTAATTTGAAGCTCAAAGCAGCAAACTTAAGTAGCATCTTTTGCAGAATATTGCTTTAATACAACTCATTTCTGTCTGAATGTTCTACATGGTAGAAGTTATTAGTGCTTAGTATAGTGTCTGGTACATAATAAACACTTAAGAAATACTTGCTGATTTAAATGGATTTGACTTTTGACTTTTGTTCTTTCCTTAGACTAATTTAATAACATTCCAGGAACAACCAGAGCTCAGTTTGACCAAGTCATTTATGCTCTTTGTCCATTGGTTCCGTTTGAGGCTTTTGCAACCTGATTTGCTTTTGGCTTTTATGAAGAAATGTCATTAATATTGAAAGCATACTTTTCAGTTATTTAAAAGCACTAATGAATGTAAGTCTCAGGGAAGAAGTATTTTAGTTCTCTTATAAATAACTTTAATATAATGTCCATTTGACTGGAGAGACAAGTTATAGGATTCATTAAAATATACACAACCCTAATGACAAAATATAAAAATATCAAGACCTACATTAGATTTAGAATGATGGGGAAAAAATGACTTTGAGGTACTTTGAGGTAGCATTTTTAACATTTCAACAGATTTTTTTTTTCTGTACATTTTCACTGACACTGTGGCCTCAATACTGTCTGTTTCTAGGCAACCTTGGCAGGATCTTAAATTTTTCCATATTTTCTGTGTACATTTCCAAAAGTGCTCCCTCTTCTATCTATATGATTCCTAATGCTTGTCACTTCTTGGTCTCCAAGACAAGACAAGATAGACAGGGACTTGATCATGTGTAGCTCTTTTCTTGTTGACCTCTCTACTTCTTGCTAATTAAAGACATTGCTTCTAAAATGAATTTCTCACTCTATCCTTATAACTCCTCTAATCAAAATCCTTATCTGTGCAGAACATTCTTTGCAGTGTAATCAGATTAGACTTAAGTAGGTTCAACTGTTGCTTTTCCACATTCCCAACCTGATAATGTCAGTTTAATCAACAGGCTGTGGGATATGTTATTCAATAATCCTAGCTCATAAAAAAATGTCTTTTGAACTTCTGTTGGGATAAGCACAACTTTATGTGAATCCTTGTATTATTTTTTGCATTTATAAGTTAAAGTTGCATGTATTTTTTCTTACACGAATTAATTACATTCGTAAATCATACAATTTTTTTTTTTTTTATGTATTCCCATTCTACACTCTGGCCTGAATCATGACACAGGGAAGAGAGAATTATATAGAAAGAAAAATATTTTATTGTAATTCAGCTTTCCTATAATTAATTATTCAAAGCTCTTTGATTATGCAGATTTATATACTTTTCAGCATATACTCGACTTTCTATCTCACTGACAGTGCTCTAAGAACATTTTGAAACTTAATAATTAAAACTTTTTTTTCTAAATAATCCTTGTATGAACTGATGCATGAGTTTCTAATCTTGGGTACCTGTATCCCTGGGTGAACGAAAAGCAAAAATGGTGGTCCCCGTGTTATGCTTAGTTGTTTGAAAAGCCAAATGTAAATCTCAACATTTTCATAAACTGAGGCTTCAGTACTCATGTGAAACCTGACATTTCTTTGTTTTATTTCCTGGAAGTCTTTGTATGTTGCATGTTAACTGGTTACCTCAGCTTACTTGAAACTGTGACTGCTCTTTTTTACCGTAATGAAATTGAGAAAGAATTATTATCAAGCAGTTTATTGGGAGGAAAAACTTTCAGAACATGAAGTCTGAGGATTGAACTAGGAAAAATTGAAGGCATTAATATTGGGAAAATCTGAGATAACATATTTCAGAATGTACTCTTGATATGGTCTAAGGACTGGTTTATGACACCCAGAGATAACTGAATAACTGATCCTCGATTTAGTTACATGGCATGTGAAATTCAGGGATGTTCTTGGACATGGCTGTAATTATTCTCAGAAATTGAGGGTAATAGAGATGTCTATTCCTGAGTGTCCTGTACTACCAATGGTCTCTGTGAACTTGCTGTATATTATACAGCTAAGTTCAATGAGGAACTCCTGATCCAGATGAATTTATATCCCTTACATATCCAGACACAACTATATTCAGATTTAATTCAGGTTATGCATATAAAACTGTGCACAGAACAGGAAATGTGGCTTCCATGATGTCTGAAGGGACCCTCTGTCATTCATATAGTCTCATCCTCAGTGTGCATCTGCCCGGTAAGGATTTGGGGCTCAGGTACTCCCTGAGTACCTAGGTGCTCCCTGAGTACCTAGGTGCTCCCTGAGTACCTAGGTGCCGGAGCACCTAGACCCTGTCAGCCACACGGCTCTCAACCCTCACTATAAATAATTCCTTTAAAGGTTGGAGCTATGTTTTGTTCATCTCCATATCCTTAGTCATGGAGTAATCCATGGTGCATTCCTTTAACCAGCCTCTTCCAAGTTAAAGAAGCCATTTTTCTGCAAAGCCTCTCGATAAAAAGATAACCATGTTTCCAAGCCTGTAAGCTGAGTGATCAGATGCTGATATTTGAAACTCAACCAAAATGCAGCCACACCTGAAGTCCGTGAGCCTTTTGGTGTGTCTGCATCAAGAAGTGCCTGGCTTCGGAAAAACAGATGGTTTCACTATGTGAAGGGGCTGCACCTGTGCTTCTGACTGACCAGCTGTAAGTGGGAGGTTCCCACAATCCCCTCCTGGGTTCAATCTCATTTGCAAATATTTTCTCCCATTCCGTAGGCTGTCTTTTCATTTTGTTTATGGTTTCCTTTGCTGAAAACACACATTTTAAAAAGTGTACATGGAACATGTGCTTGGACATATTCTGAGCCATACAAGAAGTCTCAATAAATTTCAAAGGACTAAGATCATACAAGTTACACTTTATAATCACAATGCAATTAAATTAGAAATCAGTAATAATAAGACATCGAGAAAATCACCAAATATCTAGACAAGTAATACACTTCAAAACAATCTATGGGTAAAAAAAGAAATTACACAAAAATGAGAAAAAGTACTGAAAAATGACTTCATAAAGGAGGATATTCAAATAATCAAATAGCTAGTAAAATATGAAAATGTGCCCAACCTTATTATTCATCTGAGAAACACATATTAAAACTACAATAGGATATAACTAAAGACCTGTCAAGTGGCAAAAATGCAAAAGAATGGCAATATCAGTGTTGGCAAGTATATGGAATAGAGCTCTCATCCACTGTTGGTGGGAATGTGGATTACTACAACTTCTTTGGCAGCGTCTACTAAAGTTTAACATATGTATACTCAAGAAGTTCACTTCTTTAGTAGATACCTGGTGGAAGTGTGTACATGAATCCACCAAAAAGACATGGACCAAAGTTTTCATGGCACTTTGTTTTTAATAACTGAGAACTGGAGAAAATTTAATTGTCCATCAACAGAACATAAATAAATGGTGGAATGTTCATGTAATGGAAGGCTACATAGCAATGAGAAAGAATAAATGTATACAAAACATGGATGAATCTCACTAGCAATGTTACGCCAAAGAGGACAGAAACACAGTTATATACTGCTTCATTTAACTTAGAATTCAAAGCAGGCCAAACTAACCCATGGTTTTAGAAGTTAAGATAATGGTTCCTTTGGTGGGGACAGTGTCTGGGTTGGTGTAGGAGAGGTCTTCTGGATATAGTGGTAATGCTGATTTATCTATCTGGGTGCTGGTTATATTGGTATGTTTGGTTTTTGACAATCTGAGCTTTATACTTATTATTTGTACACTTTTCTGAATGTATGTTGTACTTTGTTATAAAGTTTCATGAAAACAGCATTAGTATGACGAAGTCATAGTTGCCTTGAATGTCCTCAATAGCCTTCCTCTTCTGTTCAGTTGAAGCCAAACTTCTAAGGAAGACAGAAAAGTCCCTTCATGATCTGGTCCCTATCCACCGCTCCAGCCTCATCTTGAGGAAGGCCCTATCGCTCATAGCCTACGCGCAATGATTTTCAGATCCCTCAGTGATCATGCTTTGGCAAACCTCTTAGCTTGGGCATAAATTGTTCTTTCTTCCAAAATTGCTTCTACTCCTGTTTTGCCTGCTTATTTCTTGGTCACATGCCTGTGGGAAGTCTACAGTGGTGCTTTCTATCATCTTAAGTGTCTCCAATATTGGGATCATGACTCCTTTTGCTTTTCTCAGCAACTTAATGTTAGTATATTTTATAGCCTTTTCTAGAATTGTCTTCATCACTATTCTAGATGTGAATTGCTTGGGAACAAATTTCACCTCTCATTAAACATTATGCCCAAGAAACAGTTGGTATTCAATTCATGTTTATTGAACATATGACTGACTCCTTGTATCAAACATCAGACAGTCTATGGACTGTGAAAGAGCTATGTGATCTGGAATCCATTTCCCTCAAGATATTCTGTGTTCCCGTCCACAGTTAATTCTGGGCTGTTTCATGTGAATGGTGGGGGTTGTATACGTCGGGATCAAGTCAGAACACAGAAGTACACCAATTATTTTGAAAGAATTTAAAATAAAGAATCATTATTTATAAATTATTAGAGAACTGAAAAGGCTAAAAGGGGACCCTGAGGCATCAGAGAGGTAGTAACTGCAGAAAGTAGCTACCATCCTCATGGCTGGGGAACAAAAGAAAGAGATTGTAATATTAAAATTTAAACTCTTGAAGGTGGGTTCCCACAGAACAGGCCCTTCCTCCTCCTCTAGCCTTCTTTTTTCCTTCCCCTTGGAGCCGCGCTGTCCCTGATAATACTCTTTATTGGTAAAGCCTGACATGGAGCAGCTAGAACTGCAGAAATGCGGTCTGCAGTCTCAGTAGGGGCAGAACAAAACACAGTACAGAGGGGTAGGTTTGAGGTTGAGAGGCAACAGCTTAACCAGCACAGTGGGGATGGGGAAGGGGTATCTGAAGTAAATTTCAGAAACATAACCCTTTTAATCTTTTCTAAAGGGACAAAGGGTCATTCCTTGAACTGCTCTCTTGAGTATTATTTTAGTCTTCAGAGAGACTCAATGGCAAATGAAAGTTTTCTCCTAAATTCACAGAGGACGTGGCGCTTCCTGGACCTCCCCAGGAACAGACCTGGATAAAGGAGTGTATTTTGATAGAAGGAGACATAGAAGGGATTTCACAAACATTGGCTAAACTGAGCAGAATGGAGGGTCTTGTGACTTAGGGATCAACATGGTAACCATGGTGACTGTAATGTTTATGAGGCAAACTGCATGACTCAGTTTATTTTCTGCTGTTGAAAATATATCTTCATTTACAGATACTATTTCATTTAATAATAGCTAGAAAATGTAAAGCAGTTCTTTGAAATGAGTAATTAGGTTTAATTAATCCTATCAACTCCAGAAGGACAAGAAAGTTGATCGTACACTGGTATTTTCAGCTGCTTTGGAAAATGGAATTCATACTCATCCCTTTGCAATTTTGATCAATTTAACCAAGATTCTAATAAAAATCTATTTCTAAGTCTTATAGAAAAATAAATCTTATCTAAAAAAGCAGTCTGCTTTTGCTATACTATGATAGAATACTAAAAAACTTCACATTATTAAAAAATTCCATAATAAAGACAATTGTTTCAAGTGGAAAAGTGGTTTACAGTCCAAAAAGTTCCAGCTAGCAATAATGAAATTCCCTTATCTGTAGCAATTTCAGTAATGATGGTATATTTGTACGTGTCTGTGTCTGTGTGTGTGTTTAACATTATAAATATAACACACCCAGCATAGGCTCATATTAATTTTGGTTTTATAATAATGAATTTTATTTTTTAAAGATCTCATTAGCAGACATTTCTTATACAGCTGTATCAACCTTTATCAATTTCATCACCTATTGTTATGCTAAAGACCACAAAGTCCCTCAGTTTGAATTATGAAAACTATGATATCTCGGGAACGCCTGAGTGATGAATTTGGATGGCACCTTGTGTTGGGGAGCAATTCTCTATGGGTGTCTTGTGTTTCTGTATATCTTGCAAGTGCAACACTGACTGCCCTTTGTTTCAGACAGTCTTTTCAAGGATGTTTGTAGAGCAAAGGACCTTGGGATACAGAGATAGTGTGTCCCTCTGGAGCAAAGGACAGGCATGCTTGCTTCTCATTACAAAAGATTCAGGCTTCCTAAACTCAGGATTCCTCTACTGTGAGGCAACCCACTGTGTGGGCAAGTATCACCTAGCTTTCTCTGCATTGCCCTGCGGGAACCGGGGCTTGGGGAAATTGGCACCAAAATGCTGATACTCTGACTACTGCTTGTATTCATTTTCTATCGTTGCTGTTAAAAAATTACCACAAAGTTAGTGACTTAAAGTAGCACATATTTATTATCTTATGGTTCTAGAGGTCAGAAGACCAACAGAGATCTGACTGAGCTAACATCAAGGTGTCAGTTAGGGCTGTGTTCTTTCTGAACACTCTAGGGAAGAATTCATTTCCTTCCCTTTCCCAGCTTCTAAAGGCTGAGCTCTTTCCCAGCCTCGTGGTCCCCTTCCTCCATCTTCAAAGCCAGCAAGGTAGCATCTCTCTGGCCCTGATTCCAGCCTCTCATCCCCTTCTCTGGCCCCAGCCAGGAAAGTTTCTTCAATTTAAGGGTCCCTGTGATTAGAATAGGCCCACCTAGATAATCCAGAATAGGCACCCCATCTCAAGGTCTCTGACCTAGAAGTTGCCTGACTACCAACATCCATGGAACTGTGGCAGGCTAACTTGTTAGCTTGCAAGCAGAGCAAAATCTCAGACCCTTTTTAGTACCCAAAACCATGACCCTTAGTTTGGAAATTGAATTCAATCATTTTAGCAAACATATCTATCTAACTGCGAGTTAAATAAAGCTAAATATGAGTCTCATTTCAAGTAGCCGTGGCTGCTTTAAGATTTTCATGTTCAGAAAGCAGACGTCCCAACGTCCCAGGCCATGTGAATTAAATAAAATTATTAAATGAACTTAAAACTATTCTCTAAGGCAGTGGTTCTGAAGATTTAGCATGTGCAGTAATGTCCTGAAAGCTTGTCTGATAATCACATTCCTATCACAGCTCCATCCACCTGAGAATTTGTTCTGGATTTGATTGTAGAAGTCTAAATTTTTAATCAGTGCACCAAGTGATCCCTGCTTTGAGATCCAGTTTTTTACTACCAGTTACTTTTGTTGCTTTAGTAATTACATTTCTCTCTACTTGTATTGAAAATGTATGTACTTAAAATGGAATTCTAGAGTCGTCAGAGCATTCACTAAAGAAAATGTTTCATTCAACAGTGTTGTAGCCATAGTTTGGCCTCTCTTCATTGACACCAAATATAGACCAGTTGAGGCCACCACATTCTAAGAGCTTCCCATGTCAAGTTATTCTAACAGGCATTGTGTTTGTGAATAGAATAACTTCAGTTTATTCTAATTTCAAAGGTTTACATTACATTTCATAATCACAGTTTTGGAAAAGATCATGAGGGTTTATTTTGGGAAGATTTAAACATTCATAGACATCATTGGTGGATACAAACGAATACACTACTTCTGAATATGTTTTAAAACACACACACACACACACACACACACTCATATCTGTGCTAACAGTTTGCTTGAACTTGGGACTTATCAAAGGAGTAAGAAATCATAGTCAAAAGAGTTAGGATACCAAAATTACAAAACCTCCTGAACAGATAGAAATGACTAAGCTTTCAGTCACTTCACCTAGCTTTATTTTTTGTAAGATTACACCTGGACATTTATCACTTTGTCCTCATTGCTATTTTGTATCTGTTAAAGGGGACTTGAAATTCATTAGGGGAAAAAAGGTATTTTATGTTATCTTCATAGCCTGTATAATGTGGAAAAAATGGTGGCTATACTGTCAAAGTGTATGTAACTATCAAAATTACTTTGTAGGGATGTTTCAGGGAGAGCAATTTCTATTAAAACATATTTTGTTCCCCAGGCTTTCTGTTCCTCCAAGTAAATGAATCCCCTAGTTTACTAATTTAAGTATATTAGAAATTCTAATTTTTAAAATCACACATTTCATAGGAAACTGGAACCCACTTATTCTCAAACTAGAAGTTTTTTTCTTTTTAATGAGGTGTTCTTTTTCTGTCACTTCACTAAGTAACCAACTCACATTTTCAAAGCCATCTCTTTTAGTCTAAGATTGAAATAGAAATCCATTTTATTTATTATACAGTGCCATTGTCCTTGCCATGTACTCTTTTTTTTTTTTTTTTTTTTTTGTGGTATGTGGGCCTCTCACTGTTGTGGCCTCTCCTGTTGCGGAGCACAGGCTCCGGACGCGCAGGCTCAGCGGCCATGGCTCACAGGCCCAGCCGCTCCGCGGCATGTGGGACCTTCCCAGACCAGGGCACGAACCCGTGTCCCCTGCATCGGCAGGCAGACTCTCAACCACTGCGCCACCAGGAAAGCCCGCCATGTACTCTTATGTGTGTCGCAAGTTGGCATATTTACTTGACATCTGACAACAAATCATAAGCAGTAAAAATATTTTCATTAATTTAATAAACATTGATGAGGTCCAGCGCCACCATAAATGCTTGTGAGGTTGCGCACTGTATAACTTCAGGGGTGCCATTCACATCATATTTATGCACGTGGTGCCCCGGGAGTTGTGCAGTGCACAACCTGCACAACTATATAAGGTGGCCCTGCCTAATATGAAGTCAGACACTGTGATATGTGCCAGGAATGAATATAACGATGATGACATCAAAGTAGTTTTCCTTTCAGAACTTATAGTTTGGTGAGGGAGACTGATAATTAAAAGAACTGGTGATAAGTCCTATGACAAGGAAAGTACAGGACCTTCCTGTCAATATAGCCGTCCAATTAAAATAGAAGAACAAATAAAGGTGAGCACTTAAGGCTAGAACTTGTTCTGGGAACATTTCAAAGTATGGGATCCTAAGCCAGATTTTCTTTTTCTATTGCAGCTCAGTATTAACATAAAATTTAATCACAAATATTCTACTTGTGTAAATGAGCTAGGTGCTTTTTATAGCACCCCCCTCATGGTAAGGCCATAGCTATTAAATAAAACACTATTTCCCTATGTTTTCTCCCAGGCGCTAACCTGGCTCTGCCTCCTGATCCTGCTAACTGCTAATCCCATCTTGTGTGTCTTTATTGTGTTCATACTCAGCTTTTGATTTTGTTCTTACCTGGTGGTCCATCTCTTGGAACTTGATGCTTCGGAGATTCTAGAGGTTTCTCAAGCCAAACTCAATGAATTTGGTACTTTTTTTTTCTACACCCCGCAGCTATGGCCCAGCTCTACCCATTTCCAAACCCTGATTTTTGAACCTCAGCCCTGGAGTCCACTGCTTACTTCCAATATGATTTTGATTTTTTTTTCTTAAAGCCAAGTCTAGGTGCAAAATTTTGTTCTGATAAGCGGAAGCTTCATGAGGGCAGGAATTTTGATGTATTTTGTTCAGACACACCTCCAGTGCCTAGAACTATGCTTATTATTTAGTGCTCATTAAGTATTTGCTAAGTGATTAAATGTATGTGGGACAATACACAAAGATTCCAAAGGCCTTTTGCTGGGACCTGCCTCCCAGATGTTGCTGATTTTTGTTTATCTGGGGGTGCACTCGCTTAGTTTCTGGTTGTGTTCCCTGCGTTCCCAACACAGAACTCCACCCTCCAGCATCCTTGAAAGGTGGAGTCCAGAGCGCTGCCCCAGCTTAGCAGTGCCTCCCTGTGGTAAGGCATCCAACTGCAGCTGAGGGACTCCGCGGTCTCAGAATCTAGACCAAATTCCCTTCCATCTCACCATGGCAGGAAAACTGCTCATAGGAATATCAACCAGTGACTTAGGGTCTCGATCCACCTTTCCTTCCAGATGTACTTATATAAGAGCAGATTATGCTCTAGGTCCCCAGTGGAGGCAGTATAGACTGTCTTCAGGGTGTCCTGATGGGCAGACAAAACAGATCACAGCACAACTCTGGTAAGGATTCTGGAAAAATAAAAATAGTACTTTGGGAAAGTTTTCCTCTCTCCTTGCCATTTTCACTCCAACTTTAAAATGGAGCTCGTGACAGAGGCCCATGAATCCATTAAGCCGATGCACTTCCTGTTCTGAACTTGAAGCCTGAGCCACTCTCAAGTACGATGATGACACAGTACAGTAGGAGTTCACTGGGACCTCCTCCTCAGGGCTTTGTACATACGATAGTTCTAATGACACGCATCCCCCCAGAAGAAAGGTTGGTCTGGACTATAGAAAACACATCTGAAGACCTCTTTTTACATCCAAGATGAAATCTGAAGTTCATCCCTAACCAACCTAGATCTTTACCTTCAAAACTGATAGCAACAGCTGAGCCTCTTTGACCTAGGCAATACCAGACCCTCAGACCTCTGTCCTGTGCCTATTTCCTTCACTTGCTGGTCCCAGGAAATAGCACTTAGCCTGTTTGGAATGAGAATTTCTATGCATCACAGCCATCTTAACAGCTTGCTAATATCACCACAAATGACTGTGGAATCTGGTGACTCAGGCCAAGACAGCTTGAACAAATTTGGTGGACTTGGAAACTCTCCACACAAGAGACAGTGTGTCACCTTCTTTGGTGTCTTGTATTTGTCATAGATCACATGCCAGGAACAAATGCTCTCCAGAGAAACATATTTTCAAAAGCCTGTTTTTCTGGATGAGAACCTATATTGGGATATCCTTCACTAACAAACTACGCCTACAACTGATTTAATGAATCAGTGTTCCAGGGCCACTTTAAGAGAATCCTGTGAGTGGCGTAATTCATAAAGGCTTACTGTACCTGCATTTCCTGGCCAGGAAAGTACTGCTAACATAGACTCCCAGATTATGCTCGGAGATGCATTGCCATTACATATGGCCATTTAAGCTGACTGTTGTGGCCTGGATGTTGTGTCCTCCAAAATTCATATGCTGAAGCCCTAACTCCCAGTGTGGCTATATTTGGAGATGGGGCCTCTAATGAAGTTATTAAAATTAAGTGAGGTCATAATGGTGAGACCCTGATCGTGATAGGATTAGTGTCTTTATAAGAAAGAGATACCAGAGAGCTAGCATGCCTGCACTTATTCTCCCTCCCTCCCTTCTTCCCCCCTTCTCTAATATATATATATATATATATGTATGTATGTATGTATGTATGTATATATCTCCATTCTTTTGCTTGCACATATCAAGGAAGAGCTGAAAATGCAGCCATCTGCAAATCAGGAAGAGAGCTCTTAGCAGAAACCGATCATGCTAGCGTCTTGATCTGGGACTTTTAGCCTCCAGAACTGTGAGAAAATTCTGTTGTTTTAGCCACCCATTCTAAGGTATTTTATTATGGCAGCCCAAGCAGTCTAATATTGATACACTGACCAAGACTGTAAACCATAGAACCTGGGATACTTGTTGCCATCATCCTTGGGAACATGTACCTTTATTTATTTTCTTCTGTTCGTAACTTAGTAAAGTATTGATGACAGTCAAATACAAGCCCTAGAAATGTAATTTTTCACCAAAAAATGTATATTTAAATTAAGTTCTGATCTTTGCAATAATTTTCTTCTATGTAAAATTCAGACTAAGAACCTCATAATCAAGAAAATCATTACCAAATTAGAGTTCTAAGTTACCTAAAAACTGAGATTTTTGAGAGGTGATAGAATTTTAAATGAGGGACAAGTATATGAAAAGTGGGATTTCTAAAAATGCTGATTAAGGAATTGGGGATATAAGGAATTTCAAATTTAGGGTTATGCTAATTAATAATTTTTTATGTAGAAATTCAGGGCAATATTACAGACAAGTCTCTTTAGTAATCAGAGATGCAATTCATATTATTATTAAAAAACCATAAACTTTGTGAAAAAAAGGCTTTAGATAAAATCTTTTTGATTGGAACTATCAAATGAGATGGGTTCTTAAGTGCTATTCCAATGATTATTTTTAAAAATCTTAAATTGTAGTGAGTTTTATATAGTAGGTGCCCAATTAATGTTTATTGAATGAATGAATATGTCAGTAAGGATTAAAGGTACTCTCAGAATGTAATTTTTGAAGTTTTTGGGAAATTCCTAAAGCACTCTTTCCTGTGACAGTTTGGGATGCTGACTGGAAAGTAGTTAGTTTCTCTGTTAAAATAAGGTAATTTTTGATATTAAAGGAAAGCAATATTGGAAGTCTAAGAAAGGGTGAGTTACTTTGAGTTTTTCACAACAATTTTTTTAATTGCCCATTCAATTATCATCTTACTGGAAGTGGAGTACATATGTTGTCAAATAAAAGTTCAAATAATTGCGGTACATGATATTAGGCTATGTAAAGAAGAAGGATGGATGGATGGATGAGTTGCTCTTCTCACTTTAGGGAGAATTATGTTCGCCATTTCTGCAAATAGTACCTCCTTTTGCTGAAGCACTGTCAGGTGACCAAAAGTCTAGCACATTTTCTGTGACTTTAAGTGTTCTTGACTGAATTTCAATCCCAGTTCTGTTAGCAACTTTTCTTTGACTATAGACATCAACTTTTCTGTGCCTTAGTTATCTAAGTAACATGAGATGGATATATTAGATGGTACCTTCCAACTCTTAAAAATATAGAAAAAACTTTCAAATGTGATAGTCCAAAAAATTCAATCAAGTAAACATTTTTGTTGTATTATTGCAAGTTTAGCTAAAAAACCAATATTTTAAATACTTCTTCCAGTTAATGTGTGGAAAAATAAAAGCAAGTTCTCATTTGTAGTAAGTGTAGGATATAAAGAGATACTAAACGGAGAAAGTCTCAAATAATAATGTGGCAGTTACTTTCTAACTCATCTTAGTAGGACTATAGAAACTTCAGCTGTTTGAGAACAGCAGATGATGTATGGAGGCTTATAGATTAATAAGCATTTTATTATGTGTATGTGTATCTATGTGTGTGTGTGTATATATATATACACACATACACACATATATATCCCACTGTTTTTATTCTTCATAGTGAAACTCTTTATTGAATTAATTCAATGATTGTCTATATCAGAATTTGATGATAATTAAAGAATAATAATAATACTGGTATACAGTATACTTATGCCAGATTTTCACTATGTTTTTCAAAAATATCTACATATTTAGTTTAATTTTATATTTGGCTTTGAGCTGGAAGAGAAAATTATTTAACTTAATTTCCGTAATGGCATAGTAAATGTGTAAAACCACTGCAGGAACAGTAATAAAATTTGGTATTACATTTTACATCAATTTTGAATATCAATTTAACTTCAAGATGTGGCTTTAGGTGAATTGAAAAGAGACTTAGTGACATAAAAATCTGTTCCAATTCAAAATGTGGCTTTAAGTGAACTGAAAAGAGACTTAGTGACATAAAAATAGGTTTCAAAACTTAAATAGAGGACTTCCCTGGCAGTCCAGTAGTTAAGACTCCATGCTTCCACTGCAGGGGGTGCAGGTTCAACCCCTGGTCCCGAAACTAAGATCCCACATGCCGTGCAGCTCAGCCAAAAAAAAAAAGAAAAGAAAAGAACTTGAAATTAACATGATTGCATGTTAAATAATGTAACTTGATAGAATAACAGCCCTCCCAGAGATACCCACATCCTAATCCCTGGAACCTGTGAATATGTTATATTAAATGGCAAAGCAGAATTAAAGTTGCAGATGTAGTTAAGTTTGCTAATCAGATGACCTTAAGGTAAAGATATTATCCTAAATTATCCAGGTGGGCCCATTGTAATCAGAAGGTTCCTTAAAAGTGGAATAGGCCCGCAAAAGTGAAAGTCAGAGGAGCTGTGGCTATGGAAGAGGTCAGAGAGAAGGATTTGAACCCCATTGTTGGCTAAAACACCTACTTACTTTACTTTGTAATGTCTTCTCATATGTAAAATTGTTTTGTTTATTTTTTGGACTTCATGACAGTCTAATCACGTTGTATGATTTTATGTCTCATTTCTCTTGTTTAGCATTATGTTTACAAGATCTTTAATAGTTATTGCATGGAGCAGATAGCTGTTCATTTGTATTGCTTTGTAGTATCCACTGACTGTATACAGTACGTCCCCTACAGACGAACGAGTTCCATTCCAAGAGCACGTTCATAAATCCAGTTTGTTCGTTAAGTCCAACAAAGTTAGCCTAGGTACCCAGCTAACACAGTCAGCTGTATAGTACTGTACTGTAGTAGGTTTATAATACTTTTCACACAAATAATATGTACATAAAAAACAAACACAAAAAATAAAGACAACATGTTTAATCTTACAGTACAGTACCTTGAAAAGTGCAGTAGTACAGTACAGCAGCTGGCATACAGGGGCTGGCATGCATGTTCACATCTTTGAAAGTTTGCAACTGGAAGGTTTGTATGTAGGGGACTTACTGTATACCACCATTTATTTATGCATTCTAATTTTGATGGACATTTGTGTTTTCTGTTTGAGCCTGTTACAATGCTTCTACGAACATTTGTGTGTGTGTGTCTAGATGTGGATGTTTTGCTGTAGATTAGTGTCTTTTATAAGTTTTGGTTATTTGTCATTATATCCTAAAAGTTGTCCCTGCTCCATTATTTCTCTCTCAATCTGGGACATCTACTAAATGTAAGTTAGGCCTTCTCATTGTAACTCTATGTCTCTTCTATATTTTCTATCCATTTTGTCATTTTTTGACTGAATTTTGGATAATTTTCATAATAATTGACTATATTTAGTTTATCTGCAGACATTCTTCATTTTCTTGCACTTGGCTTTACTGCATTTTGCAGGTATTGTGTTTTTTTTACAAATTGAAGGTTTGTGGCAACCCTGTATTGTCAGATAAAGGTCAGATGATAGTAATAAAGTTTTGTTTTGTTTTGTTTTTGGCTGCATTGTGTCTTCGTTGCTGTGCATGGGCTTTCTCTTGTTGCGGTGAGTGCAGGCTTCTCATTGCGGTAGCTTCTCTTGTTGTGGAGCACAGGCTCTAGGCACGCAGGCTTCAGTAGTTGCAGCACACTGGCTCAGTAGTTGTGGCATGTGGGCCCTAGCATATGCCGGTAGTTGTGGTGCGTGGGCTCAGTAGTTGTGGTGTGCAGGCTCTAGGGCATGCAGGCTTCAGTAGTTGTGGCTCGTGGGCTCTAGAGCACAGGCTCAGTAGTTGTGGCACACGGACTTAGTTGCTCTGTGGCATGTGAGATCTTCCCAGACCAGGGATTGAACCTGTGTCCCCTGCATTGGCAGGTGGATTCTTAACCACTGAGCCACCAGGGAAGTCCCAGTAATAAAGTCTTTTAAATTAAAGTATGTACGTTGTTTTAGACATATGCTTTGCACCCTTGATAGACTATAGTATAGTGTAACCATAACTTTATATGCAGTGGGAAACCAAAAAATTCATGTGATTCACTTTATTGTGATATTTGCTTTAGTGCAGTGGCCTGGAACTGAATCTGTAATATCTCTGAGGTATGCCTATCCATTGAATTTTAAATTTCATTTATTATATTTAAATTCTTTGGCATATCTACTTAGTTCCTTTCCACACTTACTCCATCATTTTTTAGAAACCTCTATTTCCCATGTGTATTTTCCAGCTTGGGTTTCATTTCTTTTACAAACATGAAGCTTATATAATATGTGCTAATTCCAGTAGCTGAAATTTTTGTGATTTTGTCTGTGTTCTCTATTGATTCAGGTTATTCTCACCCCTGACGTATTTTCCCACATACGTATATAATCTGGACATTGTTTTTTTTAAAGCTCTTTGTCTTATCTCTAGAGATTACAATACAAGTTCAATAAGTAAATATTATCAAAATACAACATATTTCTTCTATATCCATAAAAATCAATTTGTACAGACATTTTTTATGTGAATATGTTTTATTCCTTCAATGTTGGGGGAGTGGTTGGATCACACTCCTCACCACAGAAAAAGACGTTGGCCTTCCAAATATTTCCTCACATATAAGCTTTTTTTATCATGTAAACTTTTTTAATTAATAAACTTTATTTTTAGAGTTTTATTTTTAGATTTTAGGTTCATAGCAAAATTGAATGGGAAGTACAGAGTTTCTAGATACCCCCATCCCCACACATGCACAACCTACCCCATATCAACATCTCACACCACAGTGATTCATTTGGTACAATCAGTGAACATGGACTGATACATTATTGTCATCCAAAGTCCATGCTTTACATAAGGGTTCACTCTTGGTGTTGTACATTCTATGGATTTTAACAAATATATAGTGATGTGTATCCACCATCTTAGTATTGTACAGAGTACTTTGTCATGAAAACCTCCTGTGCCCTGCTTATTTGTGTATACCTTCTCCCTTACTCCTGGCAAAAACACATCTTTTTACGGTCTCCATAGTTTTGCCTTTTCCAGAACATCTCATAGTTGAAATAATATAGTATGTACACTTTTCAGATGTTTTTTCACTTAGTAATATGCATTAAGTTTTCCTCCATATCATTTCATGACTTGATAGGTCATTCCTTTTTTTTTTTTTTTTTTTTTTTTGCGGTACGCGGGCCTCTCACTGTTGTGGCCTCTCCCGTTGCGGAGCACAGGCTCCGGACGCGCAGGCTCAGCGGCCATGGCTCACGGGCCCAGCCGCTCCGCGGCATGTGGGATCTTCCCGCACCGGGGCACGAACCCGCGTCCCGTGCATCGGCAGGCGGACTCTCAACCACTGCGCCACCAGGGAAGCCCGGTCATTCCTTTTTAACACTGTAAAATTTTCATTATCTGGATGTGCCACAATTTATCCACTGACCAACTGAAGGACATCTTGGTTGTTTCCAAGTTCTTGGCAATTATGAATAAAGGTGCTATAAATGTCCCTGTGCAGGTTTTTGTATGGATATGAGTTTTCAGTTCATTTGGGTAAATACCAAGGAGAATGATTGCTGGGTTGTATAGTAAGAATATGTCTAATTTTTTAAGAAACTACAAAACTGTATTACAAAGTGGCTGTACCATTTGTATTCCCACCAACAGTGAATGAGAATTCATGTTACTCCACGTCTTTGCCAGCATTTGGTGTTGTCAGTGTTGTAGATCATGGCAATTCTAATAGGTGTGTAGTGGTATCTTGTTTTAATTTGCATTTCCCTTGTGACATATTATGTGGAGCATCTATTCGTATGCTTGTTTGCCATCTGCATATCTCTTTTGGTGAGGGGGTCTGTTAAGGTCTTTGGCCCATTTTTTTAAATCACGTGGTTTGTTTTCTTAGTGTTGAGTTTTAAAACTTCTTTGTAGGGCTTCCCTGGTGGCACAGTGGTTAAGAATCCGCCTGCCAATGCAGGGGACATAGGGTCGAGCCCTGGTCTGGGAAGATCCCACATACTGTGGAGCAACTAAGCCCGTGTGCCACAACTACTGAGCCTGCACTCTAGAGCCCGTGAGCCACAACTACTGAGCCCACGTGCCACAACTACTGAAACCTGCACGCCTAGAGCCTGTGCTCTGCAACAAGAGAAGCCACCGCAATGAGAAGCCCGTGCACCACAACGAAGAGTAGCCCCTACTCTCCGCAACTAGACAAAGCCCACACACAACAATGAAGACCCAATGCAGCCAAAAATAAGTAAATTAAATAAATAAATTAAAAAAATAAAACTTCTTTGTATATTTTGGATAAAAGTCCTGTATCAGATGTCTTTTGCAAATATTTTCTCCCAGTCTGTGGATTGTCTTTTCATTCTCTTGACAATTTCTTTCACAGAGCAGAACTTAGTAATTGTCATGAAGTGCAGTTTGTCAGTTCTTTCTTACATGGATCATGCCTCTGGTGTTGTATCTAAAAAGTCCTTGCCATATTCAGAGTCATCTTGGTGTTCTCCTGTTTTATCTTCTAGGATTTTTATAGTCCTACATTTTATGTTTAGGTTTGTGTTCCATGTTGAGTTAATCTTTATTAATAGTATAAGGTCTATGTAAGTCTGTGTCCACATTCTTTGTGTGTGTGTGTGTGTGTGTGTGTGTGTGTGTGTGTGTGTGTGTGTTTGGCTATCCAGTTGTACCAGCATCATTTGTTGAGTTAGGAAGTATTCCCTCTGCTTCTATCTTCTGGAAAAGATTGTAAAGAATATGTATCATTTCTTCCTTAAATGTTTAGTAGAATTCGCCAGAATTCACCTATCTGGTCCTGGTGCTTTCTGTTTTGGAAGGTTATTAATTATTGACTCAATTTATTTAATAAATATAGCCTATTCAGAATGTCTATTTCTTCTTGTGTGTATAAAATAACTTCAGGTTATTCTCCTTCTTATTGTGTAAGTTTTGGCAGATTGTTTCTTTCAAAGAAGTGGTCCATTTCATTTAGGTTATCAAATTTGAGGGCGATAAGCTGTTCATAGTATTCCTTGATTGTATTTTAATGTCCATGGACTCTCTCTGGTGAGGTCCTTTCTTTCATTTCTGATATTAGTAATTCATAACTTTTATTTCTTAGTCTGGCTAGAGGCTTATTGATTTTAGTGATCTTTTCAAAGAACCAGCTTTCAGTTTTGTTGTTTTTCTTGATTGGTTTCATTTTTTAAACTTCATTGATTTCTGCTCTAATTCTTACTTTGCTTCTCTTCTTCTTACTTTGGATTTAACTTGCTCTTCTTTTTCTAGTTTCCTAAAGGGAAACTTAGATGAATAATTTTAGATCTTTTCTTCTTTTCTAACATATGCATTCAATGCTACAAATTTCCCGCTAAACACTGATTTCACTGCATCCCACAAATTTTGACAAGTTGTTTTAAATTGTCATTTAATTTGAAATAGTTTTAAATTGAGAATTCTTTGACCTACATGTTATTTAGAAGCATGTTGTTTAATCTTCAAGTATGTTGGTTTTTCCAGCTATCTTTCTGTTACTGATTTCTAGTTTAATTCCATTGTATTCTATGAGCAGACATTGTATGATTTCCATTTTTGTACGTTTGTTAAGTTGTGTCTTATGGCCCGGAATGTGGTCTATCTTGAAGAATATTCTGTGTGAGCTTGAGAAGAATTTGTATTCTGCTGTTGTTGGATGAAGTAATCCAAAGATGTCAGTTACATCCAGTTGAATGATTATGTTGTTGAATTCAGCTATACCCTTACTGACTTTCTCCTCCTGGATCTGCTCATTTCTGATAGAGGGATGTTGAAGTCTTCAACAGTAATGCTGTCTTCATCTATTTCTCCTTGCAGTTCTATCAGTTTTGCCTCATTTATTTTGATGCTATGTTGTGTGGGGCATACATGTCAAGATTGTTATGTCTTATTGGAGAATTGACCCCTTTATCATTACAAAATGTTCCTCTTTATTGCTGATACCTTTCCTTACTCTGAAGTATGCTCTGTCTGAAATTAATATACTTACTCCTGTCCCTTTTATCACTGTTGTCATTCATTTTGCTTACATGTAAGCATACATAAGCATATATTTTTCTCAATTGGTGGATTGTCAGATTCCCACATTAGAAAGGCCCTGGACTTTTTCTTTTCCTGTTGCCCTATGAGACTAATAAAACTGCAGCTTAGTTTCTCAGATACTTTTTGTAGATTAGAAAATGTCATCAAGGCAAAATTAGCTTTGGAAGCATAGTTAACCTTTCTGAGCTTTCACTTTTTCCTATATTTTCTTGACTATCATGCTGTCTCTGTGATGTTTTTGAGAAGCTATTAAAAACTTTTTTATTATTTGCTAGGGGAGAATAGGTGTTTGTTATCTAGTTTGCCATTTCAAGAAGTGAAACTCTCACAGCGTTGGTTTTTAAATTATATTTTCAGTGAGAATTTCTTTGCAATGCAAACAAAATTTCATGGTCAGTTCTCATCACAGATTTGTGGGGCACTGTCAAGGGTCACGTTTCAGAGAGCTGGCTTCATTATCTCTTCATGGATATACAAGGAAGAAGAGCATGTCTTATTAATCATCCTCTCAATTTGCAGCATAAAAATTCTGGCCCTGAAAGAGAATCCAAGGGAGAGGGAGAGATATTTTTCATAGGATGTTAGAGCCTAAACTTTTCAAATTATTTAGGTCCTGATGTCTACTTGGATATGAACAGTACAAATTTAAGTGATTTTTCTGGAATCAACCTGACTGCAGCAGAGAACATAGATGGTGTGAGTGGGAGACTTCTTTCCTTACGCATGGCATAGGGCATACTCTTGTGATTTTCCCCAGAAGCTTTACAGAAAGAAAATTAACCTGGACCTTTCTCAGTCAGATGAATTCTTTTATTTGAGCTTAGGATTTTTCAACTTAAGACTAAATAATAGGCTGGTCACTTTTTTATTTGATAAGAATTAATCCTGCTTATATGGTTTTTCAGCAAAGGCCCTCATCCTTAAAACCTAGAAATTTGAAGAATGTTAGAAAATATCACATGAACTTATTGAAATTGAACTCAGAAGATGTTCAGTGACCTAGATAATAAGCAATCAGAAATAAACAGGATTTTAATTTCTCGTAAATGTTCAAGCATGTAATTTTTAAATGCCATTTTAAAATCTAAGCTATTTGATAGGAATTGGTCAAAAGTATGTTCCAACACAGTTATTAAAGAAATTGGTGATTGCCTGAGGTAGATAGATATAATTTAAATCTATACAAATTAGTTATCATTGATACAGTTGACAGTACATTTTTAATTCTCCTTGTTTATTAGCCAAAGGCAGTTTGCATAAATTTATAATCATGACTCATGATATGCACCAATTGACTTTATTTTTTAAACAAATGACATTGATTAATACTGTCTAAGAATCATTGCAGTTTTACATTTGTATATGTGAATGTACTGGTATTTTTAAGGCAAAAATATCTTGACAGTTAATCTTTATAAAGAAGTTGTTCAACTGAACTTTGTATTTAGTATAAGATATGATGATTTTTTTAAAAGAAAATTGCCTATCAAGTGACACAATTGAATTTTTTGTTGTTGAATTTGGATTTCTTTATTCATTCAAGAAAGGTGCCTTTCTCTGTCATTCATTTGTCATATCCTCATCACAAGTGCATCTTGAAAAGTGGTTAAATCAACTTTTTCAATTGAGTGTAATTGAGGAGGTGATGAAGCATGGTTTCTGAAGATTGCATATATATAATTTTCTAACTTTTTTCTTGAATCCAGTATAAAACACTATAATATTGATCCATCACTGAAACTTTGGATAACTCCTAATAATGACCTCTAGACCCACTGATTGAGGGTATTAAGGAACTTCATAAGTAAAACTAAGTCTGCCCTCTACCTGGAGCAGGAGTACTTAACACAAGGACTGGATGGCATGTGGAATGCTGAGTACAAAATGAGTACAAAATGAGTACAAAATGGAGTTGGAGAGAGTAGATTCATATTATAGCTCTGTTCTTAACAGCTAGAGGAAAGTTGCCTTGCTTTCCTAATCTATAGTTTGGAATCCCAATTGTTTGTGCTTCAGAGGGATGTTGTGAAGATTGAGACAAAATGTAATGGCTGAAACTTTTCATATGATTGGAAAAACAGGCATATGAACTAGTAATTATAATGAAATAAGTAAAAAAAAAATAGAACTAAAACCATTGTGCTGTAGGAATAAAGTTATGGGAATGGTCAATTTTCATACATGGCTAATTATTTTTTTAAATTTTATTGTGGTAAGAGCACAACATGATATCTACCCTCTTAACAATTTTTTAAGTGCTCAATACAGTGTTTTAGACTATAGTCACTGTTGTACAGTGGACTACAATAGGGTTTATTCATCTTGCTAAAATTTGTACCCATTGGTTAGTGACTCTATTTTCCCCTGTCCTCAGCCCCTGGAAACCACCACTTCACAATTTGATTCTACAAATTTGAATACTTTTGATTCCTCATATACTTGGAATCATGCAGTATTTGCATTCTGTAACTGATTTATTTCATTTAGCATAATGTTCTCAAGGTTCATTCATGTTATAACATGCATCAGAATTTCTTCCTTTTTAAGGCTCAGTAATATTCCATTGTATGTATATACCACATGTTTTAAAATTTATTCATTTTTCCCAAAACTGGCTACTGTGAATAGTACTGCAATGAACACTGGAGTGCTAATATCTTGTTGAGATCCTGACTTGAATTATTTTGGATAAATAACCTGAAGTGGGATTGCTGGATTATATAATTAATTTTTAAGAAGTTGGAAGGTGAATGAGGTGAGAAATGATATTTCACTGGTCGGACTTGGTTATTTCTGATAATCACAAGTTCAGCATAATTGCCTTGATTTGAATTTTATCTAAGGTAGTTGATTTGAGAGTGGGAGTCAGGAATGTTCAGGTTTGATGTGATTTTGATGGAATTTTCACTTGTTTTAGCACCTTTCTTCTGTATATTCAAGATAATCTGTTAATATTACCAACACAAAACTAACTTTTCTCCCTGATGAAAGCCTTAAGGACATTCTAAGCCATAAGCTTGTCAAGGGCTTTTAATCACTTTTTTTCTTTATAAAAAGATTAACTAGAAATTTGCTATAAGGAAAATTAAATGTATTTGATGAACTTAACTTCCATTTCTCCAATCACAAATGTCATAATGATCTTCTGTTAAGAATCAACATATAAGAATTTCATGTTACTTCATTTCATCATCAGTTTTTAGTATCTAATGTGCCAGAAAGGCACATAACATTTCAACTTTGCTGATAACTAAAATAGTTCTTAAAATATATGTATAGACACAAGGTTGGACACTAATGTTTGAAATAAAAAGGAATAAAAAGGCACATAAAGAAGACATTTGAAGAGATGGTATTTAAGAAAGGAATTAGGATAAGAAGAAATACAAATTAGTTATCATAGCTAGATCACGGTGACACTCGAAATACTTTAATTTTAATCTTGCTTATTTATAAGCCAAAGGCAATTTCCATACAATTACAATCATGACACATGATGTACAATTGCTTTTTAAAAAATGACATTGATTAACATTTAAAAATTGTTTCATTTTCACAATGTGTACATTAGCATTTTAAAAATAAAACAGCATTTTGAATGTTACTTTTTATAAATAAATTACTTCAAAAACCCAAACTTTATGTTTTACCATAGCGCTTAATGTATGTATTAATAACACTGTTGGGTACAATTAAAATAGAGGGCAGGGTCTGTCTGCAGGGTAGTTAAGGCTATGACATAATTTAAAGAACACATCTTGTAAATAATAACCAGTTCAGTTTGCAAGGTGATTGTTTCAAGATAAGTCTCAGTGTCTTTTTTAGTATTTGTGTAATAGGTTTAATACTGTGGAGTTGTTGTGAAGAGTAAAGGAGGTAACACATGAAAAAGTGAGGTGAGATATATAAAGCACAGGTAAGGTCAGCATGACAACATTGAGGACCTAAGAGGAACATAGTGTAGGTTTTGCAGAGACAAGCAGCTTGACCTCCATAATCTCCCACCTGGACTGCTTTAGTTGCCTCTCTTCTGCTTTTATCAAAATGCATTTATTCTTTACACAATATAAACCAGATTCTTTCTCTTCTGCTTAAGTTCCCATTACGCTTAGACTTAATCTAAGCTCCCTGTTCTAATTTCTAAAGTCCCAAATTTTCTGGCTCTACTTATCCGTTTGACATCACCCACAATTTTCTCTCTTGCTCACTGTGCTTTAGCAGAACTGGCCTTTTGACTTCTTTTGTTCCTACGAAATACCAAGCTCATTACAACTGTTAGGCTTTTGCATTAATGTGCACCTCTGTTTGGAATGCTTTTCTCTGGTTGTACATGGCTGTTTCTTGTCGTTTTGAGCTGTTGTGTTCTTAGAGGGGTTTTCCATGACCATCTCTTCTTTTTTTTTTTTTACTTTTTTAACATCTTTATTGGAGTATAATTTCTTTACAATGTTGTGCTAGTTTCTGCTGTATAACAAAATGAATCAGCTATATGTATACATATATCCCCATATACCCTCCCTCTTGTGTCACCCTCCCACCCTCCCTATTCCACCCCTCTAGGTGGACACAAAGCACTGAGCTGATCTCCCTGTGCTATGCAGCTGCTTCCCCCTAGCTATGTGTTTTACATTTGGTACTGTATATATGTCAATGCCACTCTCTCACTTCTTCCTAGCTTACCCTTCTCCCTCCCCGTGTCCTCAAGTCCATTCTCTATGTCTGCATCTTTATTCCTGTCCTGCCCCTAGGTTCTTCAGAACCATTTTTTTTTAAAGATTCCATATATATGTGTTAGCATATGGTATTTGTTTGTCTCTTTCTGACTTACTTCACTCTGTATGACAGACTCTAGGTCCATCCACCTCACTACAAATAACTCAGTTTCACTTTTTTATGGCTGAGTAATATTCCATTGTGTATACATGCCACATCTTTATCCATTCAACTGTCGATGGACACTTGGGTTGCTTCCATGTCCTGGCTATTGTAAATAGTGCTGCAATGAACATTGGGGTACATGTCTCTCTTTGAATTATAGTTTTCTCAGGGTATATGCCCAGGAGTGGGATTGCTGGGTCGCATGGTAGTTCAATTTTTCGTTTTTTGAGGAATCTCCATGCTGTTCTCCATAGTGGCTGTATCAATTTACATTCCCACCAACAGTACAAAAGGGTTCCCTTTTCTCCACACCGTCTACAGCATTTATTGTTTGTAGGTTTTCTGATGATGGCCATTCAACCAGTGTGAGGTGATACCTCATTGTAGTTTTGATTTGGATTTCTCTAATGATTAGTAATGTTGAGCATTCTTTCATGTGTTTGCTGGCAATCTGTATATCTTCTTTGGAGAAATGTCTGTTTAGGTCTTCTGCCCGTTTTTGGATTGGGTTGTTTGGTTTTTTTTGATATTGAGCTGCATGAGCTGCTTGTATATTTTAGAGATTAATCCTTTGTCAGTTGCTTTTTTGCAAATATTTTCTCCCATTCTGAGGGTTGTCTTTTCATCTTGTTTATGGTTTCTTTTGCTATGCAAAAGCTTTTAAGTTTCATTAGGTTCCATTTGTTTATTTTTGTTTTTATTTCCATTTCTCTAGGAGGTGGGTCAAAAAGGATATGCTGTGATTGGTGTCATAGAGTGTTCTATGTTTTCCTCTAAGAGTTTTATAGTGTCTGGCCTTAAATTCAGGTCTTTAATCCATTTTGAGTTTATTTTTGTGTATGGTGTTAGGGAGTGTTCTTATTTCATTCTTTTAAATGTAGCTGTCCAGTTTTCCCAGCACCACTTATTGAAGAGGCTGTCTTTTCTCCATTGTATATTCTTGCCTCCTTTATCAAAGATAAGGTGACCATATATGCGTGGGTTTATCTCTGGGCTTTCTATCCTCCTGTTCCATTGATCTATATTTCTGTTTTTGCACCAATACCATACTGTCTTGATTACTGTAGCTTTCTAGTATAGTCTGAAGCCAGGGAGCCTGATTCCTCCTGCTCCGTTTTTCTTTCTCAAGATTGCTTTGGCTATTCGGGGTCTTTTGTCTTTCCATACAAATTTTGAAATTTTCTGTTCTAGTTCTGTGATAAATGCCAGTGGTAGTTTGATAGGGATTGCATTGAATCTGTAGATTGCTTTGGGTAGTATAGTCATTTTCACATTGTTGATTTCTCCAATCCAAGAACATGGTATATCTCTCTATCTGTATGCATCATCTTTAATTTCTTTCATCAGTGTCTTATAGTTTTCTGCATACAGGTCTTTTGTCTCCTTAGGTAGGTTTATTCCTAGGTCTTTTATTCTTTTTGTTGCAATGGTAAATGGGAGAGTTTCCTTAATTCCTCTTCCAGGTTTTTCATCATTAGGGTATAGGAATGCAAGAGATTTCTGTGCATTAGTTTTGTATCCTGCTACTTTACCAGATTCATTGATTAGCTCTAGTAGTTTTCTGGTAGCATCTTTAGGATTCTCTATGTATAGTATCATGTCATCTGCAAACGGTGACAGTTTTACTTCTTCTTTTCCAATTTGGATTTCCTTTTCTTCTCTGATTGCTGTGGCTAAAACTTCCAAACTGTGTTGAATAATAGTGGTGAGAGTGGGCAACCTTGTCTTGTTCCTGATCTTAGAGGATATGGTTTCAGTTTTTCAACATTGAGAATGATGTTGGCTGTGGGTTTGTCATATATGGCCTTTATTATGTTGAGGTAAGTTTCCTCTATGCCTACTTTCTGGGGGGGTTTTTATCAAAAATGGGTGTTGAATTTTGTCAGAAGTTTTTCTGCATCTATTGAGATTATCATATGGTTTTTCTCCTTAAATTTGTTAATATGGTGTATCACATTGATTGATTTGCATATATTGAAGAATCCTTGCATTCCTGGGTGAACCCCATTTGATCATGCTGTATGATCCTTTTAATGTGCTGTTGGATTCTGTTTGCTAGTATTTTGTTGAGGATTTTTGCATCCATGTTCATCAGTGATATTGGCCTGTAGTTTTCTTTTTTTGTGACATCTTTGTCTGCTTTTGGTATCGGATGACCATTTCTTCTGAAATAGCACCTAGTAACTATGAAATCTCCCCGTTTAATTATATGAGCAGCAAATACAGCTAACTGGTATTTCCTTGATTCTTTGTTTATTGATAGATTATTTTATTGTTCTTCATCCACTAAAATGTAAACTCCATGAGAAGAGGAAGTTTGTCTGTCTTGTTCACTGATGTGATCCCAGCACCTGGAATAGTATTTGACACATAGGAGATACTCAATGAATACTTATTAAATTAATGAATATTGGATGGATGAGAATAATGCTTTAAAGATTCGTCTTCTGGATCAGCCAAATTTAGTGTAGGCCTATTAATCCTAAAGGTTCCTGCAGGTAATCATAGTACAGAGTGGTAGGAATCTGCAACATTGGTTCTTAACCCTTTAAGAAACTATTGAAAATGAATGGTCTTTCTTTATAATTCTCATAGGTATATACAAAATTATGCACATTGTCTGTGGATTCACAGATTCGCTATGACTTCTCCACAACTCCTTGGACCCTTGAATAAAAAACCCTAGTCTACACACTCTACTCCATGCAGTGGGCATGGAAAATAAAAGAGAAATTTGAGGGATATCTTAAGGAAAAGTATTAGCATTCAGATTACTAACTTGAGGAGCAATGAGAAGAATGATTCCATTAAAATACTGAATTGAGAAGTATTGATGATGTTAAGGCGACAGTTTTGGATTTTGTGACACATTGGCAATGAGAATTAGAGAACCATAATTCTGGTAGAAATCTCGACTTTGGAGGCAGGTTTAGGTAGTCAGTAGAAAGAGAATTAATGGAATCATGACCTTTTTGTTTTTCAAAGGAGTTGGAGTATAGGGAAACATACATTTAGGGGATGAGAAAAGAAAGCAGCACTATTAAAAGAAAAAAATAGAACTCTGAAAAATAAGATGGAATTAGGACAATGTATTATCACAAAGTTGAAAAACTAGGGAACTTAAACACTTTGAGTGTTTGTGTCATGTCACATATGAGGGAACTGAATGAGTTGGCCTCATGGATTAGTAGGCTTAAAAGCAATGTCCCAGAAGGGCTAGAAAGAAAAAAAGGAATATTTGAGAGCCAAGGTGGTTCCAAGGAGTTTGTGGGTAATCTGGGGAAGGAGAAAACTGAGGATCTGTGCTGAGGGCCCATTCAAAGCAGTTTAGGGTGAGCTCATTTGACAAATAAGATTCCAGGAAGAGTCAGGAATGGAGAAGGAAAGAAAACTGACCCACAGAACAGAAATATTGATAGGAGCCTGATTCTAGTCAACTTTCTACTTTTAGCTTCTGTTCTCCTTTTGGTTGTCCTTAGAGGGTATCACATATTGAATAACAGTCAGAAGTCTGGATGCTCCATGATACTGAGTACAGAGAGAGCTTCAGAGTAGGAAAAACAAGGATGGCCTTCAAGAAAGAAGGTTTAGTGTATTAGGAAAATACATACTTTTCAATTTTCTTTAATAGCTTTTTATAGAGCTATTTATATATAACAAGTAAGACAAGAGTCTTCTAGAATTGGTGGACTAGGTAATTAAAATGAACCTGCCAATTGAAAATAACTACACAGGGCAAAATATTGGAAGTGTCTTCTTGAGGACCCCAAATACCTGATTGAAGCGAAGGAAAAGGCCCAAAGACATGAATCTTTGGTGTCTTTTTTTTTTTTTTTTTTTTTTTGCGGTGCGCAGGCCTCTCACTGCTGTGGCCTCTCCCGTCGCGGAGCACAGGCTCCGGACCGCGCAGGCTCAGCGGCCATGGCTCACGGGCCCAGCCGCTCCGCGGCATGTGGGATCTTCCCGGACCAGGGCACGAACCCGTGTGCCCTGCATCGGCAGGCGGACTCTCAACCACTGTGCCACCAGGGAAGCCCTATGATAAAGTTTTTTAAGAAGGAAAGCTAGATAAAAATGTATCATCACATGTAAGAAAAGTGAAAAAAAATTATCTTGAGGGACCAGCATCTTTTCATCTCTTATATTTCAGGAAAGCTTAATTTCCAGAAGTAGCAAATAGAACTTGAGAACAAGCAGAAACCTTAGAGGTTATGAATATCTCTGTTTTACAGGTGATAAAATGAAGTCTAACAAGTTTGAATATAAGCTCAATATCATATAACTAGCTGGAATTGAGAATCAGTTCTCTTATTTACGAGTATGGATTATTTTTTTCTTTTACTACACCCTGATATTTCTTGCTAAATTCCCCTTTGAACTGTGAATTGAAACTTAGATATTATAAAATTTTTAAATATGTAAATAAACTTCCTCATTCTTGGAAAATATTTATACCTCAAATCTATTTCCTCTAACAGATTGGTATCTTGAAATGGACTTTTAAAGATATATATTTGAGGTAATTTTTCTCTGGAAATTTTTTCTGTTAGAAGACAATGTACATCATGAAATATCTTCATCTAGTAAATCCCTTCAGAATTAATCGATGTGCAAACTGGCAAATGATGTACATGAGTTCAATATAGGCTTTTAAGAAAGTGGATGAGTTAAGATTTCTGTTCACATGAAAGGACAAGATTTCACACCAAATATTCAGACTGTTGACTATTTCTTGCATTTACTTGCATCACTTTATTATTATAAAATATAATGGGAAGGTGTGTACATGGCATGCATGTGTACATGGCATTTATTTTATAATTAAAAAAGGATTTTATACAGTACACATTGAAAGGCATATGAATTAGAGATGGTTTTATCCTTGTTCACATGTAAAACCAACAGAAAAGAATTAAGCTATTAATATTTCTGATTCATTCAACAAATATTTATCCAGTGTCCAGTAACGCAAGTTTAAAAGTGTTGTATTAGCAATGTTTACAAGTTAATGATGTGATACTTGCATTCTAGATATAAAGGTTATTATATTGCCAGTTTGTGATTTAATCCTGGTTCTCCACATGAATCTATGTTTCTTATTATTCCAGAGTCATCTTTATTACCTGTGTATTCATCTGTTAAATAATAATCAATTAGTGATGAAAGCCAAAGCCTTGGGGTGGGGATATGGGCAAAATACACATCCAGTGCGTTAATAATACTCTTGGTTTAAAGGACTGTTTTCATGTGCCAAGTTTTGATTTTTCTGAATACTTGGATGTATTGCTGCCTTTCATCACGCCAGAAAATGTGGAATTATTCATTCCTTTGTTTTCCTTGGCTTTCACAACAGCCCTTGAGATTCATTGTCAATCTGACTGGCATCTTCCATATATTACAGCACCGAGAATTAAGCATAATGCTTTCAGAGTAATATGTTTATTCAGTTTAGAATTTCACTTCATTCTAAATGGAGAGCTCATAATTACATTGTTCAATAATTTGTCACAATGCTCAGAGGAATACTTTAGCAAATTAAAGGGAAGACAAAAAACTATTTCATTATTTAATGACACACTTTCTACTAATTCTTCCTTGTTATAAAATAAGGAAAAATATTTTTCTTCTGAGATTTGTGATCAAAATCAGATCAACAGGTATTGAACATTTACTCCTGCAAGAAAGTGTGGAAGACATGGACAAGTACAAGATACAGTGTTTGCCTTCAACAGATTTATAATTCAGTTAGACAAAGGGAAAAATTAAATACTATAATAATATGATGCAATATTTAAATAATAATTCATATTTATTATAACAAAGTTGTAAAAACATCATATTTCAGCATTAGTATTGACATGTAATTTATAATTAGAATTTAGGAAAGAAGTGTTAATCTATTTTAAGAGGTAGAAATCATTTATTTTTTTATTGCTGGTGTATTCAAATTTGTGATAATACGCTGAATTTCATGCTCATATAAACTGGAGGTAATTAAGGTATATCATGAATTTTAAAATATAAATATTTCTACTAGAATATTTATAAATCCATATTAAACTCGTTTACATGAGTATGTATTTATGAACAAAAACAACAGCTCATCTTTAAAATGCCAGAAAGCAAGAAACTTAGATATCAATTGTTGAAAACATTATTAATTTCTAGAGCTCACACTCATGAATACTATAAAATTAGATATTCTAAAAGCAAATAAATGCAAATTGAAGGCTCTAATTGGTTGCAATTGACATTTTTCTAGGTAGAACATTTGATTCCATAATATCCACACTACAGACATGAAAAAGAGTTTTAATAAATGTGCACTAAAATGTACAAGTAAGTCTCAAGAAAACAGAGTAGTCAGTTCTCTAATTTGGCTTGAAATGAATTCGAATGTTTTAATTATTCTCAGATCAGTATGTCAGAAATATTTTTTTCCAAATAAGCAAATATCTAAAGTAAATTTCTTGATTTTTAAACAAGAACAGCATCAGAATAAGGGGGGAAAACCATGAACAATGTACTTTTCTATTGCACATGCAACTACAAATGGAGAATATCTTTTATATATTATAAAAGGGTCACAGCATCAGTTCACCCTCTCTCAGGCAATTGAACAGGAATGCTCAGCAAAGCTACCTCCCTGCAATCATTCAAAAAATATTATTGATGGCCTGCCGTGTATGCAGCACCTAGTTTTGAGGCAGTAGAGGACACTTGGAAATATAATACCCAGTCCTTTTCCATAAGAAGTGTCAGTCTAGACTGGGCATACTTTGTGACAATGGATGATAAATCACTGTACAAGAACGAATAAAACACTAGACAGCAATATAAAGAATGATTGCAAACACTATGTGATAAGTGATACAGGAGGTATGTACTCTAGACACACTAAGAAGGAAAATATCATTCTTGGCTGGTTATGCATTAAGATCTTATACCAGCCAGTTCTGGAACATTGACTATAGATTTATTATAGAAAGTTACCTGAAATCATGTATGTCATTTATGTCTTTGTAGACATACAAGAGTTTGATTAAAAATAAAAATATCTGGTTTGATGTAATAGATAAGAGGACTTAACCTCTGTGTTTGGTCAAATTACTGGGTATTCATTAAATGTGTAAAGGCTACCCTTCTTATTCATATAGGTAAAATACAGGGAAATTTCGTTTCTTATTCTTATCTAGACCACCTTGTTTGGATTACTTGATCATCTGGAATTCTGGAAATGCCATTTCATGTTAATGATCTCAGCATCTCTTTCCTTTATTTTTCTATTAGCTTTTAAAATGTATTTAAAAGGGAGTTGAGATAAACTCAATGAGGTGGAGAAATCCACATGGTGCTAGATTTCTAAATAAAGAATGTGATTCTCATTTTTGGAGACGTCTCTAATAGAAGGGTCGATTCTAAATTGTATATTTGTCCTCACTTTCTTTCACATCCGAACTGTATTTTATCTTCTTTGGAAAGCCCAATGTTATATATCTACAGATACATGATTTTTGTTTTTAATTGATTCCAAATGATGCTAATACTATCCATACCCCAGAGTAGAAATAACTATATTTCCTTGTACATTTATTCTTACCCTTCTACAGAAGTTTAATCTCTTAGCCAAAGCTGGTAATAATTCCTGCTTATTTATTGCAAGAATAATTTCCATAAAAATTCCTAAACTATTGGTTTAAAAAATATGCACTAAAGAAATGTGCATTATCGATACTTTCAGGACATGTAAGCTTTATAATTTTTAAAATCTCTTT
>NW_020838045.1:1445273-1480399 GCF_003676395.1 Aethalodelphis obliquidens | reverse complement strand
GTGTGTCTGTGTGTGTGTGTATGGTACTGCTTGTAATAGACAAGTGGCTTCTGCATTTCAGGGAAAATTAAAGCCAAATTGTACAGCCTTCAAAAGTATAGACTAAAGTTATATATCTTTCCTGCAGAGGGTGTCAGTCCTGGGCTGGAAGAAGGATACACAGAAGACTTTTGTTCAGTTATAATCTAGACATAGTTGATCATGCTTAGGCTAAATCCTACCTCCCCATATTTACTACTTACTTGATTCAATTCCAGTTATTTAATCTGCCTCAGCCTTTGTCTTCACATGTGTGAAATGAATCTAGATTGCTCAAAACTCAGGGCTTATTCAGAGGATTACATATATATCTAAAAGAAAAGTAATCCCCTTTGTTCATTTATTAAACAGATGTTTGGGGAGTGCTTAATGCAGATATAATAATAAGCAAAAACAGACATGGCTTTAGTCATCAAGGATAAGACTGTTAGACGAGGAAGTAAATGTCCATTTACAGATGAATGGATAAAGAAAATGTGGTACATATATACAATGGGATACTACTCAGCCTTAAAAAAGGAAATGCTGCCATATGTGACAGCATGGATGAACCTGGAGGAAATTATGCTAAGTGGAAGGACAAATATGGCATGCTTCCACTTACATGAGCTATCTAAAATGGCGAAACTAATAGAAACAGAGGGTCGAATTGTGGTTTCCAGGGGCTGTGGGGAAGAAGAACTAGGGAGTCACCATTCACTGGCTATAAAGTTTTGTTATACAAGATGATTAAGTTCTAGAGACCTGCTGTACAACATAGTGCCTATGGTTAACAGTACTGTGTTGTGTATGTCCAAACTCATCAAATTGTATACGTTAAATATGTCCAGTTTTTATATGTTAATTATACCACAATAAACTTGTTTTAAAAATGAAGAAAAAGATGAGGAAGTTGTCTGCTAGGTAGAATGAGGATATAGAAGGGAATTGCTTAATGGCACCCAAATATTTAATTACAGGTGCTCACAGAGGCTGAGAGAGACATAGGTTACTTCAATATTCATTAACAGCTGTTTTGGAATACAATATACATACCATAAAGTTCACCTATTTTAATTGTAAAATTCATTGAATTTTAGTATACTCACAAAGTTGTGTAACTTCCACCACAATCTAATTTTAGAACATTTCTATCACCCTCAAAAGAAACCTTGTGCCCACTTACATTCACTCCCATTCCTACTCTCAGTCCCAGGCAACCACTGATCTACCTTCTGTGCCTATAGATTTTACTTTTATGGATTTTTCATATAAGTGGACTCATATAATATGTTGTCTTTGTGTCTGACTTCTTTCACTTAGCATAATGTTTTCGAGGTTCATCCATGTTGCAGCATGTATAAACACTTTATTCCTTTTTATTGCCAAATTGTATTCCATTGTATGGGTCTCCATTTCATAATGGTACCTTGGAAATTTTTTTAAATGAAGAAATATCAAAAAATGCTTACAGGAACTATAATTTAAATTCTTAATTATAACAAATTAATATCTTAGCATAGAAAGATGAAAATATATGTCTGTATGAATTAATGTACTCTGTTTTGTATCACAGGTCTAGACTGGAAACCTAACCCTCCAATCCCTTGCACACACATACTATTATACTTGACTAATAGTTAACATTTAATCAGTAATTATTAGATGCCTATAACTGGTGTGAATGTTTTACAGAGTTTATATCATTTAATCTTCACAACAACCTTGTAGGATAGATTAAGTTGACTCTGAAATCAGACTGCCTCATTATCAATGCAGGCCACTAACCAAGTGTGTGATCTTGGGCAAGGCACTTTAGAAGCAGAGTTTCAGTACCCGTTATTAAAAAATGAGAATAAAAATAGGATCTAAGAATGGGTTTATTATGAAGGTCAAATTATACATGCATAAGAATTCTTGGCACATAGAAAGAACAATTTTAGTGTCAGCTATTTTTAACAGAAGAGGAGATTGAAGCTCGGAGTGTTAAATAACTTTTTCCTGGGTAACACTGCAGGTAAATACTGTGACCAGGGTTCACACATAGGCAACAAGACTCCCGACACCAAAACATCCACTGTGATGGAGGAAAACCTAGAGTCCAGATCGTGGACATAGAATTTAAATCTACGACTTCTTTTTCTTTAGGCTAGAAAACAAGCCTCTTTTAAAATATTGAATATGCACATCATAATGGATAGTGAGTCCAAGGGCTTACTGCCAAAATAAATATAATCACATAAGCTTAAACTTGATGGGGCCTGGGTTAACAATATAGGATTTTGGTTATAGAGATTATTTAAAGCTGCTGTATACTGAGAGAACTTGAATCTGTGGAAATAACAGATTTTTACTTAAGAAGTAGTAAATACTGCAGCTTTATATATATACCTGCAGCTTTATATATATATATATATATATATATATATATATATATATATAATTGAGGTAACATTGGTTTGTAACATTACATGTTTTATGTGTACAACATTATAATTCAACTTCTGTATGTAGTACAGCGTGTTCACCACCAAAAGTTTAGTTTCCATCCATCACCGTACAGCTGACCCCCCTTTACTCATTTTGCCCTTCCCCCACTCTTCCCTCTGGTAACTCCAATCTGTTCTCTATATCTGCGTGTTTGCCTTTGTTTGGTTTTGTTTGTTCCTTTATTTTTTCAGATTCCACATATGAGTGAAATCATATGGTATTTGTCTTTCTCTGCCTGACTTACTTTACTTAGCATAATACCCTCAATGTCAATCCATGTCAAAAATGGGAAGATTTCATCTTTTTATGGCTGAGTAGTATTCCACTGTGTGTGTGTATATATATGTGTGATATATACATATATCACATCTTTTAAAAAAAATTTATTGGGGTATAGTGAATTTACAATGTTGTGTTAGTTTCAGATGTACAGCAAAGTGAATCAGTTATACGTATACATATATATCCACTCTTTTTTAGATTCTTTTCCCACATAGGCCATTACAGAGTATTGAGTACAGTTCCCTGTGCTATACAGTGGGTCCTTATTATCTATTATATATATAGTAGTGTGTGTGTGTCAATCTCAATCTTCCAATTGATCCCTCCCCCCTTACCACCTTATTTTAAATAAATAAGTTTATTTTCTACATCTGTATTTCTATTTTGTAGATGAGTTCATTTGTACCCTTTTTCTAGATTCCACATGTAAGCGATATATGATATTTGTCTTTGCCTGATTTACTTTGCTCAGTATGACAATCTCTAGGTCCATCCATGTTGCTGCAAATGGCATTATTTCGTTCTTTTTATGGCTGAGTAATATTCCATTGTATATATGTACCATATCTTCTTTATCCATTTCTCTATTGATGGGCATTTAGGTTGCTTCCACATCCTGGCTATTGTAAATAGTGCTGCAGTGAACACTGGGGTGCATCTATCTTTCAAGTTAGAAAGATTGCTGGATCATAGGGTAGCTCTGTTTTTAGTTTTTTAAGGAACCTTCTTACTGTTCTACATAGTGTCTGTACCAGTTTACATTCCCGCCAATAGTATAGGAGGGTTCCTTTTTCTCCACATCCTCTCCAACATTTATTGTTTGTAGATTTTTTGATGATGGCCATTCTGATGGTGTGAGGTGATACCTCATTGTAGTTTTGATTTGCATTTCTCTAATAATTAGTGATGTTGAGCATCTTTTCATGTGCTTTTTAACCATCTGTATTTCTTCTTTGGAGAAGCAACTGACAAGGGATTAATCTCCAAAATACACAAAGAGCTCATGCAGTTCAATATCAAAAAAACAAACAACCCAAGCAGAAAGTGGGCGGAAGATGTACCACATCTTCTTTATCCATTCATCTGTTGATGGGCACTTAAGTAGTTTCCATATCCTGGCAAGGTAATGCTGCAGTGGACCTAGGCATGCAGATATCTTTTCAAATTAGTGCTTTGTTCACTGCAGATATCTTTTATAACCATTGTAGTTTGCTCAGGATCCTCCAGAGTAATTTGATATAATTGTTATTAGGAAATATCTTACAAATGAGCATATCTTCATTAATCTGTGCATACCCAACAAAGGAAGACTCATTTCTACAATAGTAATCCCTGTTCTAAGGAAAAGTACTCTTGTATGTATACATCAATGAAGGAGTTACTAAATTGCTTTTCTTGCAAAGCGGATAATGTGATTATTTTAAAGATATTTCTAGTTCCAGTTTTAGTGAGGATATTTGGCATGATGAGGCCAGTCACCGATTATTATTTTTTTAATTAATAGACTCTATTTTTTAAAGAATTTTAAGTTCACAGGAAAATTGAGTAGGAAGTACAGGGTTCTCATATACCCCCTGTCCCCACTGATATATATTTTATTAGCTAACTTTGTCTCTGAAACTGATAAACATTAGTATATTTGTTCTAAATTATTGTTTCTAAAAAGTATAACTATATTAGTTGACTTCTTGTGATTTTTCTATATCCCTATACATTTCTGAATTTTAAATGAAGTTTGATTATTTTTTGAACAACATTATTATTTCAGGATACTAAATTTGTAATGCTTATGCCCTTAGTTTACCCCTACTTCAACTTACCCACTTTAATTCAAAACCTGAATTAAACTAGTGTGCCACATCTTTATATAGAAGTTTGAGTTTCAGTTCATATTCTGCTGAAAGATCTGCCGTCATAGTAGAAGGTTCTTTGGATTTGTTTTTAATTTTGCAAAAGAATCTTGAATTCATCTCTTGAAAAGGAAGGCCTGAAATTTATGACTTTTGGAAGAGAGAGTTTAACCTTTTATTTACTATATAAAAATGCATCCTTCACTTTTACAGTAAGAAATGCTAGAAACAAATGAAAAAGTATTTTCTTATTATTTTGGCTTCTGCACTATTTTTTGCTTGAAAAAGGGTATTCTCTTTTAGGACTTTTTGACCAAACTGTCATGTTAATTATGAGTGACATCCACAAACTGGTATTTAAATGCTTTGTTGTGATTAAAGAAACACATTCAGGAGAAGATGAAAAATGTATGTTAATCATGGGTAAACCAGTATTTGCTGAAAATGTGACATCTAAGAAAAATTCTAGAACAATTAAAAGAAAGTTTTAGACATTATTGTTACATTAAGGTGGAGAACCAAAGAGAGTAAATGTGTGCTAATATACTTTGTTTTTCATGGGGACAATAGAGATACCAGTATGGCTTAAAATATCAGTGGAGCTAAGCAAATATATGGGTGTATCTTAATTTCAGGGCAAACAATGTAAAACCAAAATAGAATGTTAAAATTTGTCTTTTAATTTTTTAACTGAATATATTTGACATTTAACATTGTATAAATTTAAGGTATACAGTGTGTTACTTTGATAGGTATATTGTAATATGATTGCCTTGGTAACTATTTTATCACATTATATAATTATAGTACAATATTGTTATTTATATTAATTATACTGTGTGCTGGATCACTATGGCTTATTTACTACTTGTTGCAGGTTTGTACCTACAAACAACATAATTTTTATTCCCCCACTTCCCATTCCCTGGTGACTACCATTTAACTTTTTTTTTTTTTAAAGATTCTACATATAAGTGATATCATACAGCACTGTCTTTGTCTGACTTATCTCACTTAATATAATACCCTCCAGGTACAACTATGTTGTCACAAATGGCAGGATATTCTCCTTTCCTGTGGCTGAATATTCCATTGTGTGTGTGTGTGTATTTGTGTGTGTGTGTGTGTGTGTGTGTGTATTACATCTTTTTTATCTGTTCATCCATCGATGGATATTTAGGTTGTTTCCATATCTTGGCTGTTGTGAATAGTGCTGCTATGAACATAGGGGTGCATGTATCTCTCCAAAACAGAATGCTTAAATTTCAAACCAAGAAAAAAAATCTTAATCTAGCTAACTGAAAGCTGGAAAGAGAGTAAAAGTAAATGACAAAGAAATTCAAAGAAAAAATATGAAATAAGGCAAATAAATATGTCCTAACATATACAGTATAAATATAAATCCTTTAAAGTCACTGATTCAAAGGCAGAATCTATAGAAGAAACATGTAATGTAAAAAGTCATAGAAAGTTTGCACATTTTTTAAAATGGGAAAAGATACGTATCAAAAGAAACTTGAGTAATGATTCCAATTATGGACAAAATAAAATTTAAGCCAAATACATCATGAGAACTTAAGAATAAATTTTATACAGTACTTCTAAAGGGAAAAAATAACAGATATATCATCCTAAACATATCTATACCTTACCCACAGCTTCAAAATATGTGAAACAACATCTGAAATAAATTTTTCATTAAAAAATGAAAACATCAAGTGGATCTGAAGACTGATAACACATTCTTCTCAAAAAATAACAGATCAAGCAAACAGGAAATCAGCAGAGATTATTGAAGGCTTGAATACTACAGTTTCATTTTTAGATATGTATAGAACTCTTCCTGGTAAATATTGGAAACGTTATGAAAAAATAGACCAAAGCTTAGAAAGCCTTAATGAAGTCCAAATATCATATTCTCTGATTACAGTGTAACAAAATAGAAATTAGTAATGAAAGTTTAGCTTAATGTACCATCTTTTTGGAAAGTATCAATACTAAAACATATTCCAAAAGTAATATTTTGAATAAAATGAAATTATAAAAGGATATAAGAAACATTCAGAAGTGAAAGACAGTCAAAATAGTACATGTCACAATGCATAGGACACAGCTACAAATGTGTGTAGAGGAAATTTTATAGTTTCACCTTTTTTGTTGGTAAATTTAAAATGTTAATAAATGCTAAAAACATAACAAGTAGTTTGCTAATAGCAAGATGTAAAAGGAAAAAAAGTAAAAGGGTAGAAATCAATCAAATAATGACTAACATTAATACAGAAGATAAACATAATCAAAGCTTATACTTTGAAAAGATTAATAAAGTAGGCAGACCTTTGGCAATGTAGTCAAGAGGGAAAAAGAGAGGATATAAATAAACAAAATGCAAAATGAGAAAAAATCTATATGCAATAAATAATTTAGAAAATATCTGCATGTGTAAATATATGCTAATATAGTTTAAAGTACGGTTTAAGTGTGTTATTTCTTAGAAAAATGTAAAATGTCCAAATTGGTGTAAGAAAAAATAGAGAATTTTCAATAGGCCAATAAGAATCAAAGAAATAGAAATGGTTGTTAAGCCCTCTTCTCTCAAAAAACTCCAGGACTGGATGGTTTTACATATGAATTCTACCAAACGTTTGAAGATCACTTATTTCTTCACTTGTCTCATGGACCACAGTATAAAAACCAAAGCACTTAGGCCCAGGTAATTTTATGATGATGGTTCAATCCTGATTCCAAAATCAGATAACAACAATTTCCCTTTTTCTTATATAGTTGCCAATATCCCAGATAAAATATTAAATCTAATAGTATGTTAAAACAATACAAGATAATCAAGTAAGGTTATCCCAGAAATGCAAGAATGTCTGACATCAGAAAATCTATCAATGTCGTTTTCCACATTAATAGCTTAAAGGAGGATTCATACAGTTATCTTAACCAATACAGAATATTTGATACAGTTCTTCATCAACTTAAAATTGATACTACTATCAAGCCAGGAATATAAAGGAACTTCCTTATCTTGGTAAATTTGTATTGCAACATCCTACAGCAAATATTATACTTACGGAAGTAACTTTAATGCATTCTCTTTATGCTTTGGAACAAGGCAAGGATGTCTACTATTATTACTACATTTTAATCTAGGACAGGAAGAACTAGCCAATATTTAAAAAAAAGAAAAACACATGTAAAGATTGGAAGAGGGACTTCTCTTGTGGTCCAGTGGTAGAGAATCCGCCTTCCAATGCAGGGGACGCAGGTTTGACACCTGGTCGGGGAAATAAGATCCCACATGCCACAGGGCAACTAAGCCCACGTGCCACAACTACTGAGCTCAGGTGCCTCAACTAGAGAGCCTGTGTGCTACAAACTACAGAGCCCATGCACTCTGGAACCTGTGTGCCACAACTACAGAGCCCAAATGCCGTGGAGCCTGCATGCCACAACTAGAGAGAGAAAACCCACATGGCACAACTAGAGAGAAGCCCACGTGCCGCAACGAAAGATCCCGCATGACTCAGCAAAGATCCCATGTGCCTCAACTAAGACCCAACTCCGCCAAAAATAAATAAATAATAAAATAAATCTTAAAAAAAAAAAAAACTGGAAGATAGCACAGTAAAACTGGCATTTTTGGTGGATGAAATGATTTACTTAGAAGAACCAACAGACTCCAGACAAACTATGAGAATTAATAATTTTTTAAAAGTTCAGCTTCTGTGTTGCTGATAAGATCATCCCATAATAATGATCAGAAATAGTTAATTAGAACATATGATAAAAGAACAACTTTCCGTTAATAATATAAGAATTAGTTTAAAAAAGAACAAATAAGATCTTTATAAAGAAACTTTAAAACTTATTAAGGACCAAAATATTCCATGCTCTTGATTGGGATGACATATGAGGAAGATATTCATTCTCCCCAAATTAATTCATAAATTCAATAATATTCCCAAAAAAATTACAGTTTGTTGTTGAGGAATGTGATAAACTCACTTTCTACTCTAAAATGTATATGGATAAAAGCAAATCCAGGAATACCTAGGTCAATCTTTTAAAATAAGAGTAAAAATGGAGGACTACCCTACCAGATTTTAAGACATAAAAGTCACAGAAATAGTGTGCTGTCAAAGCAAGAAAAGCTCAGCAAATGAAGCACCCAAGTGTGTTCAGAGACAGACAAAGATAGGAACTTGACATAGGTGTGACACACACATCAATGGGGAAAATGTTCTTTAATAGATGGTGTTGGGCAGACCAGATGACTACATAGAGTAAAATAAAACTGGATTATTATCTCCTACCACATGGAAAGGTGGATTATAACTAGAATAAAGGCCAAAATTTGAATGGTAAAACAATAATAGAAGAAAAGGTAAATGGGCATGATTCAGAGGCAAGTAAGTACACCTTAAAACTTCAGAAATACCAACCATAAGGCAAAAATTTTATAAATTTGATTATATAAAGATTAAGGATTTCTATTCAGAGAAGAACACTTGACAAATTTAATTCACTTATGACAAAATGGAAAAATATAGTTGTAATATCTAAAATCAAAATGGGTTTTATCTTTTATGTAAAATGATCTCCTGCAAATAAAGAAGGAAAAGATAACACCAATTATAAAAAATAATGGACCCAAATGTAAAGAAGCAGTTTACTGAAGAGAAAGCCCCCCAAAGTAACAAGCATGTGATAAGATTCTCTACATTACTGTTAATTAGAAAAAAAGAAATAAAAAGGAAACAGGATCACTCTATACCTATTAGACTGGTCATAATTGGAAATGTGGATTATGCCAAGGGCAGTCAGAGATTTGGGGACATAGAAATCCTCATCATTGCTTTTGAAACTGTAGACCACTGCAGCCATTCAGGAGAGCAACCTCCACTACTTAGTAAAATTAGATATATGCATACCTAAGCGTTCACAATTTCGCAACTGTCTTTGTATTCCAGTGGAATTTTCATAAAGGTACATAAGGGTACGTGTACAGGACGTTTATTGAAGTGTTGACTGTATGCCTGGGAGATGCAGGTAGTCTGCATGTCAATCCCTGGGAGATTGTTCAGGTAAAATGTGGATGATGCACAACTTAAAATACTGCAAGTAGTTAGCAACACTTGAATGTACAAAGAGCAACTTGTGTAGATCTTAAATGCATCAATGGAGGTCAGTGACAAAGATTAATAAACAGAAAGAACTAAAACTTACTTTTACACACATTAAAAATGTGTACGTACAAAACACTATACATTTTGCAAGAACATATATAAAGATATAATTTAAATGGAGACCTAAGGCCAAGAGGAGAACAGTGAGACTAGGGTATGGAGAAAAGGGGGTATTGTTCAAGCATTCACTTCACTAATAAAGACAAAACTGGGTCCTTGTGTGGGACAATGTACCATAAACTGAGTAAAATTATTAACTCACTATACTTGAGGTATCTCTCCCTCTGTTCCTGTCTTTCTCCCTGTGTACATGTTGTTGTAACTATAATTGGAACTTCTAAGCAACAGCAGAAATAATCAGATTAGATGTATGATTTTAGCACTAGTAAAAACAATCTGAGCCTCCATTAAAGAGAGAGTGCTACCTGAATTACTAAATTAATTACTATCTAAATTACTGTTCCTGGGGTTACTCCAGGCATCCTCCAATGCCTTTTTCCTTAAGGATTCTAGAGAGGTTTTAAATTATGATAGAAAGAGAGCATTAACTAGCTTAATCCTGACCCTGCAATGATATGAGACAAGATTCTTACACATACAGAGTCTCTGTGCCAGCTGTCTGCATGTTTTCTCTCAGATCCATTCTCCGCCCTTCTTTCCTCTGTTCCTCAGGGCCTGACCTTGGCATACCATATTTCCTAGGCAACCTTGCTTTTGATTAGGTTTAGCCAAATGGGTAGCACTGATGGGATCCTGGACGACAGGACTAGGGGAGAAAGCAGAATATCTCTTCCCTCTTTCTCTACTTAGGGTGGCGGCTCCAGTGGAGCCTGCATATCTTCTCTTGTGGAAGCTTCTGAGGGGCATTTTCTTTTCTCTGGTTCCTGTTCTATCTGGGCCCTCCCCTCCATGGTAGCTGCCTTCCCCATGTTGCCAGTTCTTGCTTGGATAGCCTCTCAGACATCATCTATTCCAAGTTTCCAAGCTCTCTTGCCAACCCTGTTTTCTGAGATCAACTAAAATAATTTCTTCTTTTAATTCCTCCAGCTTTAGAGTTGGCAGGAGCTTTCTATAGTTTTTATTCTCTGGGTTTCTCACCTTGCCCTTGTGTCAGTCTCTCTAGCACCTCTGTGCCTAATTCCCTGTATTAAATTACCTCTATTGAAATACTTGTTTTCCTGACTAGACTTTGACTGGTACAACCTGGCTGCAAGAGAGTTTGGTGTGGAGATTAAATGAGATAGTAAAAATAATATTCATAATACAAATAATAAGAATGTTATTATTAAAGAGATGTAATATGCTTACTATGTGCCAAGTACCATGCTGAGCACTTGACATGCATTTTATACCTATTTTCTATTACAACCCTTTAAGGGCCCTCTTATATCTCCATTTTACTGAGGAAATTGAAGGCCAGAGAATGACTTGCCCAATATCATGTAGATATCCAATGATTCCTCTTAATGCACCACATAAGCATGTAGAGCTTAGTGGCCCCTATCATGATTCCTAAAACTATCTGTGGCAGTCAAAATGGAACCCCTGAATTTAGGTTCTTAAGGTAAACATTGAATGGTAACACACCACGATTAGCACTTTTAAGGGATGCTACATTTGCTGTTAAATTTTTTCTACCCTGAAGAAACTATGACGACTTTTAGAATAAGGCATACGAAAAATTTACTCAAAATAGATCATAGACCCAAATGTAAGAGATAAAACTATAAAACTCTTAGAAGAAAACACAGGAGTAAATCTTCATGAGCTTGGGTTAGGTAATGGTTTCTCAGATATGATATCAAAACACAAATGACAAAAAGATAGATAAATTGGACTACATTAAAATAAAAAACTCTTGCTTCAAAGGACATCATCAAGGAAGTGAAAAGAAAATCCACTGAATGGGAGAAAATATTTGTAAATCATGTATCTGATAAGGGTCTGGTATCTGAAATATATAAACAACTCTTACAACTCATTAGAAAGAAAAATAACCCAATTAAAAATGAGAAAAGAATTTCAGTGGATATTTCTCCAAAGAAGATGTACACATGGCCAATAAGAACATGAAAAGATGCTCACCATCCTTAGTCATTAGGGAAATGAAAGTCAAAACCACAATGAGATATCACTTTACTCCTATGTGATCACTGTAATAAAAAAGACATTAACAAGATCTGGCATGGATGTATAGAAATTGGCACCCTTGTACATTGCTAGTGGGAATGTAAAATTGTGCCACTACTTTAGAAAAATTTTTGGCAGTTTCTCAAATAGTTAAACAGAGTTACCATATGACTCAGCAATATACCCTAGGTATATACTAAAGAGAAATGAAGACTTATGTCCACATCCAAACTTGTACGTAAGTGTTCATAGCAGCATTATCTATAAAAGCCAACCCAAAGCCCATCACTTAATTGATGGATACACAAAGTGTGATATATCCATATAGTAGAATATTATTTATCTGTAAAAAGGAATGAAGTACCAATACATGTTACAACATGGATGAATATTGAAAACATTATGCTAAGTAAAAGAACTCAGCCACAAAAGACTACATATTGTATGACTGCATTTATATTAAATGTCCAGAAAAAGCAGATTTATAGAGACAGGAAGCATATTAATATTGCTTAGGACTGGAGCTGGGGATTTGGATTGACTGCTTATAGGTACGAGGTCTCTTTTAGGGTTGAATAGTATGCTTTAAATGAATTGTGTGGTATGTGACTTAAACATCATTAAAGCTATGTAAAAAAAAAAAGCAGTGTGAGTTAAATAAAGCTGTTTCAGGATGTCAACCCACTGAGTCCAACTTGTTCAATAATGTCAGTTTCAGAGGTTTTGACTTTGTAGGTGCCAGAAAAGTGACACAATGTGAGATTTATTTGGAGATGTAAGAGGATAAATTTAAAGGGGGAAATGGGATAGGGATTTTTTGTTTCAATAACTAATGAAAGTAGGAATGAGGTAGATGTTATGTGAAATGGTAACAAAGAAATGAGCACTACACTATGCTCTAAACTTATTAGGTCAATGGTGATAGTAGTACTGAGAAAACAAATGTTGGAGGGAGAATTTTTCTAATTCACTTACTTGTTGGTTGGTTGGTTATTATGCTGCCTTCTAATTAGGCTTTCAAGAGTCCATGACAACACAATGAGGAGAATGCCTACTGTAGACTTGAATAGCTTAAGTGGATTCAGATGACATTGTGGGAAGATATTTCTGGCAGATGAAATTGGGTTACACACGGCTGCCTCAACCTATTGATTCATCCAGAATTAATTTAGTTCATTTGGCTGGCCAGGAGGGTGGCCCCTTCCTATATTTACCACTCCTCTTGTATTCTTTCTGAAGTTTCATGCTTCACTTAAGAAGATAACTTCCTTAAGTGGTTTTGATAAGCATATAGCTGAATCTGACTTCCAGGTAGAACTTCCAAAAATTTCTGAAGGTCATTTTAAAGGAGAATTTAAGCGATCATAAGTCATTAATAACAAAGACTTCTTTATTTCCTCCAGAATGGGATTATTAGTTAAATGTCAATAAGAGTCTTACATTTTAAGCTTGGGGTACCACAATCTGAAAATTAGAGGAAGGGATTGTAGCTCACAGGGCTCTGATTTTGGCAATAGACTGTAGTAGTCTTGAAAGCATCATTAATAACTGGGGTTCTCCAGTAAAAGTGTGAACATAAATCACATTTTATAGATGCTTAATGAATATACTATATGTGTTTTGACAATTTCTTCTTTGAGATGGCACAAGCTATAACAATGAAGAGTGGTAGAATCAGTATACATGAATCCTGTTCAATGATTATGAAAAAAAAATTAAGTGGGAAATTAGGTCCTTGAATTTTTAAACAAGAAAGCTTTCTTCAAGGTTTAAGAAATGATGCTGCACACTGTGATAAGTTCATAATTTGGCAAAAATGAAACATTTCATTTCAGAGACGGAATGACTGCACTGCATTTCTAACCTTGACATGAATATGGTTTAGGCTCATCAATCAGGATAGATTCTAAGTTAGTGTTTCTCAACTCAGTCGAACCTAACAATCTCTTTTAATATTAAATATTTAATGCCTCATTTAATATCCTGAGATAAAATTTATAGATAATAGAACCAACGGACAAACAAATTTTTAAAAGTACTATAATACTCTAACTTTAATATAAAGGAGACATAAATGCCAAGCACTTTTTAATTTGAATTTTATTTTATTTTTTTATACAGCAGGTTCTTATTAGTCATCAGTTTTATACACATCAGTGTATACATGTCAATCCCAATCGCCCAATTCATCAGACCCCCCCCCCCCCGCTGCTTTCCCCCCTTGGTGTCCATATGTTTGTTCTCTACATCTGTGTTTCAGTTTCTGCCCTGCAAACTGGTTCATCTGTACCATTTTTCTAGGTTCCACATATATGCGTTAATATACGATATTTGTTTTTCTCTTTCTGACTGACTTCACTCTGTATGACAGTCTCTAGGTCCATCCACGTCTCAACAAATGACCCAGTTTCATTCCTTTTTATGGCTGAGTAATATTCCATTGTATATATGTACCACATCTTCTTTATCCATTCGTCTGTTGGTGGGCATTTAGGTTGCTTCCATGACCTGGCTATTGTAAATAGAGCTGCAGTGAACATTTCGGTACATGACTCTTTTTGAATTATGGTTTTCTCAGGGTATATGCCCAGTAGTGGGATTGCTGGGTCGTATGGTAGTTCTATTCTTAGTTTTTTAAGGAACTTCCATACTGTTCTCCATAGTGGCTGTATCAATTTACATTCCTACCTCATTGTAGTTTTGATGTGCATTTCTCTAATGATTAGTGATGTTGAGCAGTTTTTCATGTGCTTCTTGGCCATCTGTATGTCTTCTTTGGAGAAATGTCTATGTAGGTCTTCTGCCCATTTTTGGATTGGGTTGTTTGTTTTTTTAATATTGAGCTGCATGAGCTGTTTATATATTTTGGAGATTAATGCTTTGTCAGTTGCTTCGTTTGCAAATATTTTCTCCCATTCTGAGGGTTGCCTTTCAGTCTTGTTTATGGTTTCCTTTGCTGCGCAAAAGCTTTTAAGTTTCATTAGGTCCCATTTGTTTATTTTTGTTTTTATTTCCATTTCTCTAGGAGGTGGGTCAAAAAGGATCTTGCTGTGATTTATGTCAAAGAGTGTTCATCCTATGTTTTCCTCTAAGAATTTTATAGTGTCTGGCCTTCATTTAGGTCTTTAATCCATTTAGAGTTTATTTTTGTATATGGTGTTAGGGAGTGATCTAATTTCATTCTTTTACATGTAGCTGTCCAGTTTTCCCAACACCATTTATTGAAGAGGCTTTTTTCTATTGTATATTCCTGATTCCTTTCTCAAAAATAAGGAGAGCATATGTGTGTGGGTTTATCTCTGGGCTTTCTATCCTGTTCTATTGACCTATATTTCTGTTTCTGTGACAGTATCATACTCTCTCACTTACTGTAGCTTTGAAGTATAGTCTGAACTCTGGGAGCCTGATTCCTCCAGCTCAGTTTTTCTTTCTCAAGTTTGCTTTGGCCATTTGGGGTCTTTTGTGTTTCCATAAAAATTGTGAAATTTTCTGTTCTAGTTCTGTGAAAAATGCCATTGGTAGTTTGATAAGGATTGCATTGAATCTGTAGGTTGCTTTTGGTAGTAGAGTCATTTTCACATTGTTGATTCTTCCAATTCAAGAATGTGGTATATATCTCCATCTGTTTGTATCGTCTTTAATTTCTTTCATCAGTGCCTTATAGTTTTCTGCATACAGGTCTTTTGTCTCCTTAGGTAGGTTTATTCCTAGGTATTTTATTCTTTTTGTTGCAGTGGTAAATGGGAGTGTTTCCTTAATTCCTCTTTCAGATTTTTCATCATTATTGTATAGGAATGCAAGAGATTTCTGTGTGTTAGTTTTGTACCCTACTACTTTACCAAATTCATTGATTAGCTCTAGTAGTTCTCTGGTAGCACCTTTAGGATTCTCCATGTATAGCATCATGTCATCTGCAAACAGTGACACTTTTACATCTTTTTTTCTGATTTGCATTCCTTTTATTTCTTTTTCTCTGATTGCTGTGGCTAAAACTTGCAAAACTATGTTGAATAATAGTGTTGAGAGTGGGCAACCTGGTATTGTTCCTGATCTTAGTGGAAATGGTTTCAGTTTTTCACCATTGCGAACGATGTTGGCTGTGGCTTTGTCATATATGGCCTTTATTATGTTGACGTAAGTTCCCACTCTGCCTGCTTTCTGGAGGGTTTTTATCATGAATGGGTGTTGAATTTTGTTGAAAGATTTTTCTGCATCTATTGCGATGATCATATGGTTTTTCTTCTTCAGTTTGTTAATATGGTGTATGTATCACATTGACTGACTTGCCTATATTGAAGAATCCTTGCATTCCTGGGATAAATCCCACTTGATCATGGTGTATGATCCTTTTAATGTGCTGCTGGATTCTGTTTGCTAGTATTTTGTTGAGGATTTTTGCATCTGTGTTCATCAGTGATATTGGCCTGTAGTTTTCTTTTTTTGTGACATCTTTGTCTGGTTTTGGTATCAGGGTGTTGGTGGCCTCGTAGAATGAGCTTGGGAGTGTTCCTCCCTCTGCTATATTTTGTAAGAGTTTGAGAAAGATAGGTGTTAGCTCTTCTCTAAATGTCTGATAGAATTTTGTTCTTAGAAGACTTTTAATCACAGTTTCAATTTCAGTGCTTGTGATTGGTCTGTTTATATTTTCTATTTCTTCCTGGTTCAGTCTTGGAAGGTTGTGCTTTTCTAAGAATTTGTCCATTTTATTGGCATAGAGTTGCTTGTAGTAATCTCTCATGATCCTTTGTATTTCTGCAGTGTCAGTTGTTACTTCTCCTTTTTCGTTTCTAATTCTATTGATTTGAGTCTTCTCCCGTTTTTTCTTGATGAGTCTGGCTAATGATTTATCAGTTTTGTTTATCTTCTCAAAGAACCAGCTTTTAGTTTTCTTGATCTTTGCTATCGTTTCCTTCATTTCTTTTCCATTTATTTCTGATGTGATCTTTATGATTTCTTTCCTTCTGCTGTCTTCGGGTTCTTTGGGTTCTTCTTTCTCTAATTGCTTTAGGTGTAAGGTTAGGTTGTTTATTTGACATTTTTCTTCTTTCCTGAGGTAGGATTGTATTGCTATAAACTTCCCTCTTAAAACTGCCTTTGCTGCATCCTGTAGGTTTTGGGTCATCATGTTTTCATTGTCATTTGTTTCTATGTATTTTTTGATTTCCTCTTTGATTTCTTCAGTGATCTCTCAGTTACTTAGTAGTGCATTATTTAGCTTCCATGTTTTTGTATTTTTTACATATTTTTTTCCCGTAATTGATGTCTAGTCTCATAGCATTGTGGTCAGAAAAGATACTTGATATGACTTCAATTTTCTTAAATTTACTAAGGCTTGATTTGTGACCCAAGATATGATCTATCCTGGAGAATGTTCCATGAGCACTTGAGAGGAATGTGTATTCTGTTGTTTTTGGATGGAATGTCCTATAAATATCAATTAAGTCCATCTTGTTTAATGTATCATTTAAAGCTTGTGTTTCCTTATTTACTTTCATTTTGGATGATCTGTCCATTGGTGAAAGTGGGGTGTTAAAGTCCCCTACTATGATTGTGTTACTGTCGATTTCCCCTTTTATGGCTGTTAGTATTTGCCTTATGTATTGAGGTGCTCCTATGTTGGGTGCATAAATACTTAAAATTGTTATATCATCTCCTTGGATTGATCCCTTGATCATTATGTAGTGCCCTTCTTTGTCTCTTGTAATAGTCTTTATTTTAAAGTCTATTTTGTCTGATATGAGAATTGCTACTCCAGCTTTCTTTTGATTTCCATTTGCATGGAATATCTTTTTCTATCCCCTCACTTTCAGTTTGTATGTGTCCCCAGGTCTGAAGTCAGTCTCTTGTAGACAGCATATATACAGGTCTTGTTTTTGTATCCATTCAGCCAGTTGCTGTCTTTTGGTTGGAGCATTTAATCCATTTACATTTAAGGTAGTTATCGATATGTATGTTCCTATTACCATTTTCTTAATTGGTTTGCATTTGTTAATGTCAGTCTTTTCCTTCTCTTGTGTTTCCTGCCTAGAGAAGTTCCTTTAGCATTTATTTTATTTATTTATATATTTTTTGCGGTATGCGGGCCTCTCGCTGTTGTGGCCTCTCCCGTTGCGGAGCACAGGCTCCGGACCTGCAGGCTCAGCAGCCATGGCTCACGGGCTCAGCTGCTCCGCGACATGTGGGATCCTCCCGGACCGGGGCACGAACCCATGTCCCCTGCATCGGCAGGCAGACTCTCAACCACTGTGCCACCAGGGAAGCCCCTTCAGCATTTACTTTTAAAGCTGGTTTGGTGGTGCTGAATTCTCTTAGCTTTTGCTTGTCTGTAAAGGTTTTAATTTCTCCATCGAATCTGAATTCGATCCTTGCTGCGTATTGTAATGTTGGTTGTAGATTTTTCCCCTTTCATCACTCTAAATATGTCCTGCCCCTCCCTTTTGGCTTGTAGAGTTTCTGCTGAAAGATCAGCTGTCAACCTTATGGGGATTCCCTTTTATGTTATTTGTTGCTTTTCCCTTGCTGCTTTTAATATTTTTTCTTTGTATTTAATTTTTGATAGTTTGATTAATATGTGTCTCAGCATGTTTCTCCTTGGATTTATCCTGTATGGGACTCTCTGCAGTTCCTGGATTTGATTGACTATTTCCTTTCCCATATTAAGGAAGTGTTCAACTATAATCTCTTCAAATATTTTCTCAGTGTTTTTTTTTTTCTCTTCTTATTCTGGGACCCCTACACTTCGAATGTTGGTGTGTTTAATGTTGTCCCAGAGGTCTCTCAGACTGTCTGCAGTTCTTTTCATTCTCTTTTGTTTATTCTGCTCTGCAGTAGTTATTTCCACTATTTTATCTTCCAGACCACTTATCTGTTCTTCTGCCTCAGTTATTCCGCTATTGATTCCTTCTAGAGAATTTTTAATTTCATTTATTGTGTTGTTCATCATTGTTTGCTCTTTGGTTTTTCTAGGTCCTTGTTAAATGTTTCTTGCTTTTTCTCCATTCTATTTCCAAGATTTTGGATCATCTTTCCTGTCATTACTCTGAATTATTTTTCAGGTAGGCTGCCTATTTCCTCTTCATTTGTTTGGTCTGGTGGGTTTTTGCCTTGCTCCTTCATCTGCTGCATATTTCTCTGTCTTCTCATTTTGCTTAACTTACAGTGTTTGGGGTTTCATTTTAGCAGGCTGCAGGTTCGTAGTTCCCGTTGTTTTTGGTGCCTTCCCTCTGTGGGTAAGTTTGGTTCCATGGTTGTGTAGGCTTCCTGGTGGAGGAGACTGGTGCCTGTGTTCTGGTGGATGAGGCTGGATCTTGCCTTCCTGGTGGGCAGGACCGCGTCTGGTGGTGTGTTTTGGGGTGTGTGTGACCTTATTATGATTTTACGCTGCCTCTCTGTTAATGGGTGGGTTTGTGTTCCCATCTTGGTTGTTGTTTGGCATGGGTTGTCCAGCGCTGTAGCTTGCTGGAAGTTGAGTGGAGCTGAATCTTAGCCTTGAGATGGAGATCTCTGGGAGAGCTTTCGCTGTTTGATATTATGTGGAGACGGGAGGTCTCTGGTGGACCAGTGACCTGAACTCAGCTCTCCCACCTCCGAGGCTCAGGCCTGACACCCGGCTGGAGCACCATGACCCTGTCAGCCACACGGTCAGTAGAAAAGGGAGAAAAAGAAAGAAAGAAAGAAAGAAAGAAAGAAAAATAAAATAAAATAAAACAAAATAAAGGTATTAAAATTAAAAAAATTAAAAATATAAGCAATTAAAAAGTAATAAAAAAAGAAAGACAGAAGAGAGCATCCAAACCAAAAAAACAAATCCACCAATGATAACAAGTGCTAAATATATCCAAAAAACAAAAAAACACACAAAAAAATGGACAGACAGAATGCTAGGACAAATGGTAAAAGCATAGCTATACAGACAAAATCACACAAAGAAACATACACACTCACAAATAGAGAAAAAGGAAAAAAAGTATATATCCATTAAGAAAAGAAAGAGAGCAACCAAATCAATAAACAAATCTACCAATGATAATAAGCTCTAAATACTAAACTAAAATAAACCTAAAACCAGAAACAAATTGGATGCAGAAAGGAAACCCCAAGTCTACAGTTGCTCCCAAAGTCCACCACCTCAATTTTTGGATGATTCGTTGTCTCTTCAGGTATTCCACAGATGCAGGGTAGATCAAGTTGATTGTGGAGATTTAATCCGCTGCTCCTGAGGCTGCTGGGAGAGATTTCCCTTTCTCTTCCTTGTTCGCACAGCTCCTGGGGTTCAGCTTTGGATTTGGCCCTGCCTTTGCATGTAGGTCGCCTGAGGGCATCTGTTCTTTGCCCAGGTAGGACAGGGTTAAAGGAGCAGCTGATTTGGGGGCTCTGGCTCACTCAGGCTGGGGGGAGGGAGGGGTACAAAATGCGGGCCGAGCCTGCGGTGGCAGTAGAGGCCAGCGTGACGTTGCAACAGCTTGAGGTGTGCTGTGTGTCCTCCCTGGAAAGTTGTCCCTGGATCATGGGACCCTGGCAGTGGCAGGGTGCATAGGCTCCCGGGAAGGGAGATGTGGACAGTGACCTGTGCTTGCACACAGGTTTCTTGGTGGCTGCAGTAGCAGCCTTAGCGTTTCATGCCCGTCTCTGGTGTCTGCGCTGATGGCTGTGGCTCGTGCTCGTCTCCGAAGCTTGTTTAGGTGGTGCTCTGAATCCCCTCTCCTCACACACCCTGAAAGAATGGTCTCTTGCCTCTTCGGCAGCTCCAGACTTTTTCCTGGACTCCATCCCGGCTGTGGCGCACTATCCCCCTTCAGGCTGTGTTCACGCAGGCAACCCCAGTCCTCTCCCTGGGATCCGACATCCGAAGCCCGAGCCTCAGCTCCCAGCCCCCGCCTGCCCCGGCGGGTGAGCAGGCAAGCCTCTCAGGCTGCTGAGTGCTGGTTGGCACGGATCCTCTGTGCGGGAATCTCTCCGCTTTGCCCTCTGCACCCCTGTTGCTGCATTTTCCTCTGTGGCTCTGAAGCTTCTCCCCCCCTGCCCACCCCCCATCTCCACCAGTGAAGGGGCTTCCTAGTGTGTGGAAACTTTTCCTCCTTCACAGCTCCCTCTCAGAGATGCAGGTCCAATCCCTATTCTTTTGTCTCTGTTTTTTCTTTTTTCTTTTGCCCTACCCAGGTACGTGGGGAGTTTCTTGACTTTTGGGACGAGGTCTTCTGCCAGCGTTCAGTAGGTGTTCTGTAGGAGTTGTTCCACATGTAGATGTATTTTTGATGTATTTGTGGGGAGGAAGGTGATCTCCACATCTTACTCCTCTGCCATCTTAAATGCCCCCCTAAAATTCTTAATGTGCACTACGTTCCTAAAAAGTAACTCAATACAAATGAAAAGGATAATAAAGTTTGAAGAATTGGAAGGATTTATGTTCCTGCATTGTAATCAAGGATAAGATGATCATAACAGTTCTATGCACAAGTCATTTTAAGTACCTCTTTTACTTTGCAAAAGTAGTAGAATTCCGGAATTAAACACATTAACTTTGGAGACAGACTGCCGGGGGGAAAATCCCAGATCTGTGTTATCCTAACAGGGAGACTTTGGATCTCACTAATATCAGTTTGCCTATCTGGAAAGAGGATCATAATAGTACTAAATTAATGAGGGTATAAAGGATTAAATGGCACACTATAAGCAAATTCCTTACCATGGTTCCTACCATACTGCTATCATGTGCAGCTGTGATCTAATTCTGAATGAATTCGTTCAGATCCAGGCTTCTCCACTTTTGTTACCTTGGGCAAGTACTTCAATCTCTCTAAATCTCAAGTTCTTGTTTGAAATGAAGATAATGATAATATCTACCTTATAGAGTTCTTATGAGGATTAGTAATTGTTTAATATATTATCTTTCTTATTAATATCTTTATTAATATTGTTAATATAGTACGATCTTGCTTAGAAATGTCTTTCCAGACTCAGTGGAAAATGCAGTTCTTTTAAACCAATTTGTAAGTTTTAAAGTGCCATTTAAAACTAGAGAAAATACGGGGACATATACCTCTAGGAATATTTGCTTGTCTTCCAAAATATAGTTGCTGAAGAAATTTCTTCTTCAGGGACTTCCCTGGTGGTGCAGTGGTTAAGAATATACCTGCCAATGCAGGGGACACAGGTTTGAGTCCTGGTCCGGGAGGATCCCACATGCTGCAGAGCAACTAAGACCGTGTGCCACAACTACTGAGCCTGTGCTCTAGAGCCCACAAGCCACAACTACAGAGCCCAAGTGCCACAACTACTGAAGTCCACACGCCTAGAGCCCATGCTCCACAACAAAGAGAAGCCACAGCAACGAGAAGACTGCACACTGCAATGAAGAGTAGCCCCTGCTTGCTGCAACTAGAGAAAGCCTGTGTGCCTCAACAAAGACCCAGTGCAGCCAAAAATAAAACAATAAAATAAAATTTATAAAAAAAAATTTCTTCTTCAGTGAACATGAGCATTTTATAGGTCACCTCAGGTCTGTTTCACTGTTTGGATTATGCACAGATATAGGAATTTAAATTTTATTATTAATTACAGACAGACATATTGACATTGAAATGTATACAATTTAATGTTTTAAATATGGTGGAATAGGAATCATTATTACCTTGGCAAAATATCAGAGTTGTGTGTGTGCACACATGTGTGTTTGTTGTGTTGACCTTAAATCTGCTGGTAGTGCATTTAACCAGGATTTTACCAGGCTTGGTTAATGTTCCAGAGCAGTGGCTACTTACTTCATCTTCTTAAACTGGACAGAATGATCACTGCCATTGTCAACTGGGAGAGAAAGTGTTCATATATCACATCCAGAGGATTGGTGCAATACATTGTTTCTTACTATCCAGTAGAAAAATCCAGTTTGTGCAAGCCCCCTCTCTGTCTCCCGCAGATATCTGTCCCTGTAGATATTATAAGCCCCATTTTGTAGGAGCATCACTAGGCCCTAGGGTTCTTTAGCATTTTTTGTGACATGGACCCCTTTTGTCAGCCTGGGTTTCATTTAATATTCATTTATCTCCTTCCTTTCAATGCAGGAATAATTCTTCTTATAATATCTATAGAAGTGGAATTCATTACGTTAGAAGACACATCACTCCGTTTTCTGGGCAGCTTAAATTGTTGAGAAAAGTCTTCTTTACACAGAAGATAGGTTGATGACTATGTTATGAATTAGGTTTTTAACTTGGGCAACCACTTTTTCAGTATCGTTTTCAGAAAATTAGGAGTATTTTCCTTATATAATTCATAGGGTGGTTTCAATAATAAAATGATAAGTGACAAAAATAATACAAATAAAATGATAAAGTATATCTTAAATTTGTAAAACATTTTAAGCTTTAAAAATTTTAGATTACTTCATAAATAATTTTTCCTTCGTTATTGCCCATTTCCTCTTTTCTATTTACTATTACCAAATGTTTTATATAATTTATATAATTTGATACACATAAAAGCCCTCTTAGATAGGCAGGGCAGGAATGATTTCCCCTGTGTATAAACAAGGAAACTGAGCCACTGGATGCTGAGTAACTTATCAGGGCTCCCATGACTGTTACTACCATAACAAAGAGCTGTCTCCTGACTCCTGGACCATTATTCTTCTTAACACACCAACCTGTCGTTTGGTGTGACTTCAAACCTTATAGCCTGCCAAGTCAGTTCCATGAGTCAATTAGGATATGTATTTCAGTGTTGAGAACAGTCAGTTCTCTAGCTAGAAATTGACTTGGCTGTGGTTATCTTGAGTTTCACTTTCCCCAGGAGACTGCTGTGGACTTCTTGGTAGTTCTTTAAGATGCAGAGCACCAGGAAACAGAATAATAGTTCTCAGATGTGTTAAAATTTTAAAGACAACAATTAAGAACCTAGACAAGGCTGGAATTTACAGAAATATATAGCTTTAAAACTGCACAATTCCTTAATTAGTCTCCATAGGATCATTTGAAATTCTTTTGTTTATTTCTATTTGCTTTAGCAGCTGCTAAAATATATTTCAACAATTTATCCTTCCTGGTTGAAGGTATAAGATAATATCTTTTATCTGCCATCTGTTGCCTAGCATTGAAACAGGTTTTGCTCATCTCCCTCTAGATCTACCTACCAATGTAGAAATTTTAAAGTAAACACTATGTTAAAAATGTTTAATGGAAATTTCAAGAAAGAATTTTTTTTTTTGGACCTACCAAAACTCCCACTGAGTTGTCGTGAGATCCTTACTTTATTCAGTAATTCATGAACTTCTGTAAAATGCCTGGTTACTGATATTGATATAAAACCTGAGAATTTCAGTTTTATAAGAGACTTGATGATTGTAACAGCCATATTTTACACCATTCATGAATACCATTGAAAGTATTAACCAAGAATTGGCAAACAGTTTGACAATTTTCAGTGATTGAAAACTAAAATCTAGACTTCTAGTAATGTTCAAGAATTTAAAATCTTCTAGTCCCAATTCCTCATCACATATCTGAGGAAAATAAAGGTCAGAAAAGGAAAAAGATGGATAATGATCGTAATTCAGGTTTCAGTTATTAATTCACCCTACTTTGTTGTTTTCAGTTACGCTATTAATAGTAGCCTCTTATTAATCCTAAAGAATATTTTTAGTTCTGAAATCTACTTTTTATGATATCAATATAACTGCTATGGCCTTCTTTTGATTAGTGTTAGTGTGGTACATTTTTTCTCATTCTTTTAGGTATAACCTATTTTTGTCTTCATATTCAAAATGAGTTTCTTGGTTTGGCCTGTGGTTTGGTCTTCCTTTTTATATTATTCCATCTGACAATTTCTACCTTTTATTGGGGTATTTAGACCACTTAAATTTAATGTGTTTATTGATGCGGTTGGATATAAGTCTACCATCTGGCTATTTGTGTTCTAATAAATACATCAATTACATCTTTCCTTTTTTGCCCTCCTTTTCTGCCATTTTTGTTTTGCATGGATATTTTTTAAAAATTTATTGAAGTATAGTTGATTTACAATGTTGTGTTAATTTCTGCTGTACAGCAAACTGACTCAGTTATACACATATAGACAGAATCCAACAGCACATTAAAAGAAACATACACCATGATCAAGCGGGGTCCCAGGAATGGAAGGATTCATCAATATATGCAAATCAATCAATGTGATACACCATGTTAACAAATTTAAGGATAAAAACCATATGATCATCTCAACAGATGCACAAAATGATTTCAACAAAATTCAACACCCATTTATGATAAAAACTCCAGAAAGTAGGCATAGAGGGAATGTACCTCAACATAATAAAGGCCATATATGACAACCCCACAGCCAACATCATTCTCAATGGTTAAAAACTGAAACCGTTTCCTCTACGCTCAGGAAAAAGACAAGGTTGCCTACTCCCACCAGTATTATTCAACACAGTTTTGGAAGTTTTAGCCCCAGCAGTCAGAGAAGAAAAAGCAATAAAAGGAATCCCAATCAGAAAAGAAGATGTAAAGCTGTCACTGTTTGCAGACGACATGATAGTATACGTAGAGAATCTTAAAGATGCTACCAGAAAACTACTAGAGCTAGTCAATGAATTTGGTAAAGTACTAGGTTACAAAATTAATGCACAGAAATCTCTTGCATTCTTATACAGTAATGATGAAAAATATGAAAGAGAAATTAAGGAAACACTCCCATTTACCATTGGAAAAAAGAATAAAATACCTAGGATTAAACCTACCTAGGGAGACAAAAGACCTGTATGCAGAAAACTATAAGACACTGATGAAAGAAATTAAAGACAATACAAACAGATGGAGAGATATACCATGTTCTTGGACTGGAAGAATCAACATTGTGAAAATGGCTATACTACCCAAAGCAATCTACAGATTCAATGCAATCCCTATCAAACTACCACTGGCACTTTTCACAGGACTAGAACAAAAAATTTCACAATTTGTATGGAAACACGAAAGACCCCGAATAGCCAAAGCAATCTTGAGAACAAAAAACGGAGCAGGAGGAATCAGGCTCCCTGGCTTCAGACTATACTAGAAAGCTACAGTAATCAAGACACTGTGGTAATGGCACAAAAACAGAAATATAGATCAATGGAACAGGATAGAAAGCCCAGAGATAAACCCACGCACATATGGTCACCTTATCTTTGATAAAGGAGTCAAGAATATACAGTGGAGAAAACACAGCCTCTTCAATAAATGGTGCTAGGAAAACTGGACAGCTACATGTAAAAGAATGAAATTAGAACACTCCCTAACACTGTATACAAAAATAAACTCAAAATGGATTGAAGACGTAAATGTAAGGCCAGACACTATCAAACTCTTAGAGGAAAACATAGGCAGAACACTCTGACATACATCACAGCAAGATCCTTTTTGACCCACCTCCTAGAGAAATGGAAATGAAAACAAAAATAAACAAATGGGACCTAATGAAACTTAAAAGCTTTTGCACAGCAAAGGAAGCCATAAACAAGATGAAAAGACAACCCTCAGAATGGGAGAAAATATTTGCAAATGAAGCAACAAAGGATTAATTTCCAAATATACAAGCAGCTCATGGAGCTCAATATCAAAAAAACAAACAACCCAATCCAAAAATGGGCCGAAGACTTAAATAGACATTTCTCCAAAGAAGATATATAAATTGCTAACAAACACATGAAAGGATGCTCAACATCACTAATCATTAGAGAAATGTAAATCAAAACTACAATGATGTATCACCTCACACCAGTCAGAATGGCCATCATCAAAAAATCTAGAAACAATAAATGCTGGAGAGGGTGTGGAGAAAAGGGGACCCTCTTGCACTGTTGGTGGGAATGTAAATTGATACATCCACTATGGAGAACACTATGCAGGTTTCATATGCCGTGAGAAAACCATAATTCAAAGAGAGTCATGTACCGCAATGTTCACTGCAGCACTATTTACAATAGCCAGGACATGGAAGCAATCTAAGTGTCCATCGACAGATGAATGGAGAAAGAAGATGTGGCACATATATACAATGGAATATTAGCCATAACAAGAAACGAAATTTAGTTTTTAGTAGTGTGGTGGATTGACCTAGAGTCTGTCATACAGTGTGAAGTAAGTCAGAAAAAGAAATACCGTATGCTAACACATATATATGGAATCTAAAAAAAAAAAAAAGGTTCTGAAGAACGTAGGGGCAGGACAGGAATAAAGATGCAGAGGTAGATAATGGACTTGAGGACACGGGGAGGGAGAAGGGTAAGCTGGGATGAAGTGAGAGAGTAGCATTGACATATATACACTACCAAATGTAAAATAGATAGCTAGTGGGAAGCAGCCGCATAGCACAGGGAGATCAACTTGGTGCTTTGTGACCACCTAGAGGGGTGAGATAGGAGGATGGGAGGGAGGCGCAAGAGGGACGGGATATGGCGATATATGTATACATATAGCTGATTTGCTTTGTTATACAGCAGAAACTAACACAACATTGTAAATCAGTTATACTCCCATAAAGATGTTAAAAAAAAACAATAATAATATGTGAGAACTTTCCAAACCCAAGGAAGGAATGGGATATATGAGTCCATGAAGCTAACAGAACACCAAATTATATCAACACAGAAAAGATCTTCTCCAATGCATATATTAAAATAGTGAAAATTCAGTGATAGAGAAAGGATTTTAAAGGCAGTCAGGGAGAAAAAAAGAAAAAGAAGACTGGTTAGCAGCTGAAGCCTTATCTGCACTTAAGATGTTGACTGGCTTTAGGCCAATGGTATGAATTATAATAAATAGTGCTCTATTCTGCTTATAAATGATCTTAAAACTTAGTAGCAGTGGGTCTTTTTCAAATTATGTCTGACCTGGTGTGGGTGATAAATGTTGATTTTAGAATTTTTTTGAGGGAAAAGCTCTATGTTTCTGTTGAGAGGTATCTGGGAAAGCACCTCATTTTATGAAGTTTTCCCTTTTTTTGGTCAGATAGATGTGATTTACTTTTATTTTGTAAATATAATATTTCAAAGATTATATGAAAGTCTTGAAATACCCCAAATTCTCATTATTCTGTCATATATTTCAAAATGTTGCAATTTGTATTGGTACAGTTTCTTCCAGTTGACAATTATCAGTGATTCAGTTTATAAGTACTATTGCTCAGTGAAATCGTATTAGTAGTTATGCCCTGAAAGTGTGGATCCTGTCTCATTTTAAACTGAAGTTATTCTAAAAACCCAGTCTTTTTTGTTCCAGTAAATTGAAATATGCTTGTGAAGTATCAGGCAAGATATTGTACAGAATTCAAACTTGGCAACTTTTATTATACAAATTCCATGGTCCAATAAGCAATGAAAGTATTTCTAGAAAATTTATTTTTGCTTCTAGTAGACTTTCTTGGCGCCATACCAAGATCCTCTTTACCTGGCTATTGTTCCTATCCTTCAGCTGCTGAGTTTTGGCTGCTAATATGCATAGCTGGCCCCCCTCCAGAGAATTGGAGTCATCTTGCCCGGGATATAACCCCCGCCACACACACACACACACACCCTTTATGCCCTCCTGGCCAATGACTTACTGGTATGGGCATACAAAAGGCAGTACCTACTTTGTGGTGCAATTCACGCTCTGGAACTCCCTGTGGGGTCTGGTTCAATCTAGACTCCAGGTTAGACCACTTTCTTGCTTGACTTTTTTCACCTGCTGTGTCAGCTTCCTTCACTTTCTTTCTCCAGAGCGTACTCGCTCAATAAATCACTTGTTCAAGAATCCCCATATCAGGCTCCGTATTTAGGAAAACCAACTCAACACCCCTGGAAGTAGATATTACATTATTTTTGATTTAAATTTGGCTTTAATCTTCCAATATTTTATTGCAAAGATGAAGATACTGAATTACTATGTTGTTCCTACCTACCTAGGATAAAGATAGCAGTAAATTAGAATTGATACATCACAATGTTTGGTGAAGGATTTTGAATCATTTGAGCCAACCACCATCAATTTACAAAATGGTCCAGAATGGTGAGTTTGAAGACCACCTCTTTGATCTGGATTCAGGAATGGGAGGGAGAATGAAGGAGGTAGAGAAACCAATTGCTTTCACCGTGATGTGGGGCAAAAATGGTTGTATATGCAAAGCACTAAAAGTGTTGCCTGGTATTCTACCAGCCACCAGCTGAAAAACACAATTTGGGATTCCCTAGAGTCTCCTGGTAGACAGAATGAAATTGACCTGAATGCCCTCTTGATGATTTTTCATTAAAAAATAAGTCATGGATGAGAAAGCAGGCAGTTTACTGCAATGATCCATATTCCCCTGTTTAAATATAATCTCCACATTGCTATGTCATTCTAGTGACCCCCTTCTGCTACTGATTATGTAATAAGTTTCTCAAAAGTGGAGAAGTGGAAATTAATTTTCAATTTGTAATGCTGGTGAAAAATCCATCCACCCCTCTTCACCCCAACCCCTCAAATGGATTTGGTGGATTTTACTTTTATAGAGCCATTTAAGATGTCCAGCGTTATTCTGTCAATATAAGGAAACACTCCTACCAGAAATAGCAGGATGACCCTACTCAGACTTTGAGCCTCCTGTTCCAGTAGTTTTTGTCATAAACATACACTGTGTTTGCAGCTTACCTTCTTCAGATGTTACTCATCAACCGCCTCTCTCTGCTCTTGGCACTTTTGTTCTGTTCAGCTTTGGACTTACATACTCCTGACAAGGCATTTCCTCAACCTGCTTTCCTGATGATTATTTCTTGGTATAATCTTGTGACTAGTCTTTTTTTTTTTTTAACCATGTTGGCTAATAGTTCTGCCTGGGCATAACCTTGAACCACGGACTCTTCCTCCTTCTGCAGACAAAAGATCCCATTAACTGAAAAAAACAGTTAAGTGAAAAATTACATAAATGAAATCACCTAAATTCTGCACGGTACATCCTGAATTATCCATTAGTGAATACTCTGATTTTTCTCAGTATTGATAATTTGTCCTTAGAGGTTTTTGTTTTTCCTGTTTGCTTGTAAGGGATAATACAAATTCCTCTTCTGGGAAAACCCCTAATTTTATTAGACAAGGAATCTCAGGTCCAGAAATGCTAGTATTTCACATTCACACTCGTCATTTGTAACTATGATTCATCAGTTTTATAGTATTTATATAGTATTATATGGTATAGTAGTAGTATATTGTGATTTATATATTATTTCATTTATTTTACTGTTGATGTACCTTTGAGTTGTTTCCAGGTTTTGCTCTAAAAACAATGCTGTAAGAACTGTTTATATAAATATATAAATAGTTGATTATTTAAGCAAGAGTTTCTCTAGGTTATTTTCCTGAGAGTGGAACACCTGGAACGTAGAATATGTGCATTTCCAATTGCACTTGATAAAGCCAATTTGTTTTCCAAAGTGGTTGTACTAAGTCACATTCTCACCACAGTATATAACGGTTCTCGTTACTTCACATCCCTGTACATCCTTGATATTTAAAATTTTTCCCCCAGTATGTTGGGAATGAAATGGCATCTCATTGTGGCTTTAATTTTTATTTTCTTGATTCGTAATGAGATTGATTATCTGGTTATTTATATGTTTATCCATTACTTGGGTTTCTTCTGCAAAGCCCCTATTCAAGTACATTGCCCATTTCTTCTATACAATTGTCTTTTTCTTATTGACAAAATGACAAAAGAGGTAAAATATGAAAGAACGTGTTGAGCATATTTATATAAAGATGAAAGCCAGGCAAATTAATTTATAATGTCTATGTATGCCTACATATATGTTAAAACTAGTAGTAAAAGTAAGGGAATTATTATTCCTCAAACCAGGATAACGTTGACATCTAGGGGGAAGGAAATGGTTATGATTAAGGAGGAACATGTAGGAGATTGCTGAGGTGCTGACAGTATTCTAGTTTTTGTCTAGCTGGTTATATGGTTCTTCACTCCATTAATATTTGTTTAACTATGAATATAGGTGTATGCTCTACTCTGAATATAAACTTGAAAATTGAAAAAGTTACACTTTTCATCTGCTTGCAACCATTTATCGATTAGAAATACAATTGATTTTTATATATTGATTTTTTTTAAAAGGTCATTGGCTCTTTTTTAAAAATTTATTTTATTTATTTTTGGCTGCGTTGGGTCTTCATTGCTGCACGCGGGCTTTCTGTGGTTGCGGTGCGCAGGCTTCTCATTGTGGTGGCTTCTCTCGTTGCGGAGCACCAGCTCTAGGCGCCAGGCTTCAGCAGTTGTGGCACGTGGGCTCAGTACTTGTGGCTCGCAGGCTCAGTAGTTGTGGCACACGGGCTTAGTTACTCCGTGGCATGTGGGATCTTCCCGGACCAGGGATCGAACCTGTGTCCCTTGCATTGGCAGACAGATTCTTAACCACTGCGCCACCAGGGAAGCCCTATATATTTAATTTTTTATCAAGCAACTTTTAAAAAACTTTCGTATGTGTAGTAAATAAATCTGTAGATGGTGAATTTTTAAAACAAAATGATATTATCTGAGAAAAATGACAGTCTTGTTTCTCCCTTTCCAATCACTTGATTTACCTTTCTTTTATTATTCTGGCTTTTAACTTCAGTATAATGTTAAATAGAAGTCACATCATGCCCCTGAGCTTAAAGGGAACATTCTTCATGTTTTACCATTAATTGTGATTTTTTAGTAGGATTTGTGTAGCTATCTTTTATCAAATTAAGGAAGCTCCCTTATATTACTTTTTGAAATGTTTTTATATTAAAAATTGATGTGACATTTTATCAGATGTTTTCCTCACTTATTGCGCTCTTAATATCCAATATTATATTTGTTAATTCTTCAAGTTCAAGATGGATATTTTAAAGATCTGTTTGCTCCTTTTTTATTTCCTTATTTTTCTCATATTAGTCACATCTTTTATTATTATACTTATTTTTATGTTCTCTAATAATTCAAATATATGGAATATCTGCAGGTCCAACTCCACTGTCTGATGCTTTTGCTGATCTTCACATATGACACCTTATTTTATTTTGTGCTTTGTAATTTCTGAATTGGGTTCAGAATTCTGGAAGCTTTACCTCTGGGGATTCTTTGAAGCCTGTGTTTTAGGTGAGTTTATCCAGAGAGTATTTTCTTCTGCAGGCTACCAGGAGGTTTTACCAGCTCTGGACTCTTTAAATTCTTGGATAGAAAAAATTTCAGACTACTTGCATAGTGAGAATTTAGGTTGTAAATGTACATAAGGGCTGGGTTTTGGCTACAAATTTTCAAGGAATATTTGTTTTTCTTCCCCTGCATTCAGTGCCAAAGTTCAATTAGACATTATTCCTTGCATTATTCTGGAGGCAGGGAGGGAAATCAGAGGGAGGCAGACTTGCTTTGAGTATCTTCTTATTTTGAAGGTATAGTTCCTTGGGACCCCAGGTCTCAATGTTGGGGTGTTTCCTATTAGATATCCCAACTTTGCTGATTCCTGCCTATTCTCCTCTGGGTCTTGAGAGGGTCTGAAAACCAAAGTGCAAGTTCACCTTTTTGTCAAGTGTTATCAAGTTGAAAGCTATCCGTCGACTTATTTTACTTCTGGGTTCCAACTTACATTTATTTTACTGGCCTTTCAGTGTTTCCTTACCATTTTTTCAACTCTTAGATGCAGTTAAAAATATTTTATCCAGCATTTTCATTGTTTTTTTTTTTTTTCCATTGAAAGGGTTGTTTGGGTTACTTAGACTGCTTGGATGCCACAAGCAATAACTTAAACGTAACGATTTCTGACCTCACTTTCAACTTTGTGGTTGATGCTGTGTTCACTGTATTAAAGATTTGTGGTTGGTAAGTGCTATATTTCTAAAAAGAAATAACTTGAGAGAGCAGGCAATATAATTGTCCACTCATGAGAGGTTTTGGGGCCACATGTTGCCGTAGCTTATGCATCAGTGACAGACTATTTTTTAAAACAGTTTTAGATTTACAGAAAAAAAAATGAGCAGAAAGTATAGAGAGTTCTTACGTACTTCTCTCCTGCCCCAGTTTCCCCTATTACTAACATCTTGCTTTGATGTGGTATATTTGTTAAAATTGACGAACAAACATTGATGATGTTACTAATAGCTAAAATCCATGGTTTTCATTTGGGTTAACTCTTTGTGTTGTATAGTTCCATGGATTTTGACAAATGCATAATCAGTTACCCACCGTTATAATATCATAATGATTAGTTTTACTGCCCTAAAAATCCCCTGCACTCCACCTGTTCATCCTTCCTTCTCTCCCACTGAACCTCTGGCAAACAGTGATAATTTTATTGTCTCTATAGTTCTGCTTTTTCCAGACTGTCTGTAGTTGGGAATCACACAGTAGGTAGCCTTGCAGGCTGGCTTCTATCACTTAAAAATATGCCTTTCAAGTTTCTCCATGTCTCTAAATGGCTTGATAAATCATTTTTTTTTACTGATGAGTAGTATTTCATTGCATGGCTATACATGCCTGATAATTTTAATCAAATGCTAGATATAATGTGTAACAAATCCTAGAAGTCCTAAATGATGTTATCTTCCTAATGAGATGATTTAATTTCCTTCTGGCAAGAAGGTAGATATGGGCATATTACCATGATCTAATGGATCTGAGATTATTTGAGGCTGTATTTCATACTTTGAGAGTTACTCTTCTTTGCTGTTACTTCTAGAATGTAGAGATCTCATCTAAAAGCCTGGGATATTTACCCAGGCTTTACTTCCATTTTAGCAAGATGAATTCCAGTTTATATCTTTACCACATAGAGTAGATAAATATCCCATGAACCTAATTAAGAAAAAAAAATATGCATGAAAGGAAACATATCAGGTATACTGGAGAGATAAAAATAATTATATAAGAATGTTGCATGAAACTGAAAAATTTGACAGTCAAAACAAGGTGGCTTATTTTTTAGCAGAACATAAATTATCAAAATTTCTTAAGCCAGTTGTCATGGAAGACATTGAAAAATTTATTAGAAATATATTATTTGAGAAAACACTGGGCATCAGATCTGTTAACAACTCACTTTGGCAAAATAGATTATCTAGATGTCATTTAAAAATTACAGACCATAGTATAGTTGGAAATCCCCTGGCTATATGAAGGGTAATTTTTATACAGAAAGCTAATAAAATAGTACCAAAACGTCATAATAAATGAGCTTCATTTACACATTTGAATGCAAGCATTATATTAAAATATTTAGAAGACAGTGGAAAGCTGTTTCAGTAATTCTGCAGGAAAATACCTTAAAACTAAAACTTGATCCCCAGGAAAAAATACAATGTAAACATAAAAATTTAAAAGTTTTCAACATGGAAGGAGACATCAACTTGGCCATTGATAACTTTTCATAGAAAATATATTATTACAATGACCAAAAATAAAATTAATGGAATTTATCATGTAAAGAAAGTGTGTGGGGGCTTCCCTGGTGGCGCAGTGGTTGGGAGTCCGCCTGCCGATGCAGGGGACACGGGTTCGTGCCTCGGTCCGGGAAGATCCCACATGCCGCGGAGCGGCTGGGCCCGTGAGCCATGGCCGCTGAGCCTGCGCGTCCGGAGCCTGTGCTCTGCAACGGGAGAGGCCACAACAGTGAGAGGCCACAATAGTGAGAGGCCCGGGTACCACAAAAAAAAAAAAAAAAAAAAAAAAAAGGAAGGAAACCCAGAACCTAAAAAGAAAAGACAAATTTGATCATTTAAAAATTTTAAGATTTTAATCTGGAGAAATTTACGGTATACTGTCAATAAATGAGTGTTATATTGTGGAATATATTTGCATGTGACCATATGACTGATAAAGGATTAATAGCGACAGTAAACAGAACTCTTATTAACTCTTGAGAAAAAGAGAACCTAATAGAAAAAAAACTAACTCAAGGATATGAATAGGCAAATCACAGAAGATATCCAGCTGGCCAGTAAACACATGAAAAGATGTTCAGCACCTCCCCCGCCACAGAAACGCAAATTAAAGTAACAATAGATGATCACTTATTTTATTTGTTTGTTTATTATTATTTTTTTGGCCGCACTGTGCAGCATGCGGGATCTTAGTTCCCCAAACAGGGATCAAACCCTCACCACCTGCATTGGGAGCATGGAGTCTTAACCACTGGACCACCAGGGAA
>NW_020838045.1:1423223-1445173 GCF_003676395.1 Aethalodelphis obliquidens | reverse complement strand
GAAAAAAAAAAAAAAAAAAAAAAAAAAAAAAAGTGTGGTGAATCATTATATGACTCACTAAAAGGCAATATAAACAGCCACCTTTTAACATGGAGGTAATGATTTTGTAATTTTGGGTTTTCTAAGAGTGAAGAAGCTGTTTGCTTCTGCCTTCTGATAAAAGCTGATGATATTAATTTAGCAATTCAGAAGATCATGCTCTTGGTTGCATTCCAGTTAATCTGTCTTGTGGGCACTGATTCAGCAGTTGAAGTCACTGTGGCATTTAAGTTCATAATAATTTGACCTTCAATACTAGGTGTCTCCAATGAAGTGTTTCCATTTATGGAATTCATTTTTTCTCCTGAATTGGTGAAAGCTAGATCTATTTTAAAGCTTGTAACCTCCATATCCATCATATTATTCAGAGATGTAAGTGTGTGATGGATCAGAATGTTAAAGAGTACTGTTTTATAATTTAAAGTTGGTTGATGTGATAGGCTGAATAATGGCTCCTAAAGATACCAAGTCTTAATCTCTGGAACCTGTAAATATGAAAAAGGTGTTTTTGCGTATGTGATTAAGTTATGGATGTTGAGATGGGGAGATTATCCTGGTTTATCCAGGTGGAAACTAAATGTAATCAAATGTATCCTTAGAAAGAAAGCAAAGGGAGATTTGATAACAGACAGAAGAGAAGGTAGCATTCTGACTATGGAGGCAGAGATTGGAGTGATGTAGCTGCAAGCCCAGAAATGCCCAATGAGTTCTAGCAGCCACGAGAAGATGGAAGAGGTAAGGAATGGATTCTCCCCAGAGACTCCAGAGAGAGTGTGATCCCATCAACACCTTGATTTCTTCCTAGTGATAGTGATACTAATAAAAAAACATTAAAAGATATCTGAGCCTTTTTATTCACACAGAATATTTTCAGACTATTTATGAAGTTATTTCTCATTTAGGCACAAGGTTTTACCCCTTGAAGTTGTTTCCCACTTTGTCTCTTAATTTTTTTTTTTAAAATTGTTGAGGTATAATTGACATATAACTTTATATTAGTTTCAGGTGTTCAGGATAATTTGATATTTGTATATATTGTGAAATGATCACCACAATGTCTAGTTAACACCCATCAGCTGACACAGTTACAAAAATTTTCTTCTGATGAGAACTCTCTTAGCAACTTTCAAATATGCAATACAGTATTATTAACTGAAGTTACCATGCCGTACATCTCCATGACTTATTTTATAACTAGAAGTCTGTACCTTTTGATTCCCTTCACGCATTCACTCACCTCCCTCACCTCTAGCAACCACCAATCTTCTGATCTTCTGTATCTATGAACTTGTCTTCTTTTTCTTTTTTAGATTCCACATATAAGTGAGATCATATGGTATTTGTTTCTCTGACTTATTTCACTTAGCATAATGCCCTCAAGGTCCATCCATGTTGTCAGAAATGGCAAGATTTCATTATTTTTTATGGCTAGATAATATTCCATTGTGTATATACATGGATATACACAATGGATACATCTTTATCCATTCATACGTCAGTGGACACTTAGGTTGTTTCCATATCTTGGCTATTGTAAATAATGCTGCTATGAACATGGGGGTGCAGATATATTTTCAAGTTAGTGTTTTCATTTTCTTCAGATAAATACCAAGAAGTGGAATTGCTGGATCATATGGTAGTTCTATTTTTAGTTTTTTGAGGACCCTCCATACTGTTTCCATAGTGGCCGCACCAATTTACATTCCCACCAACAGTGAACAAGGGTTCCCTTTTCCCCACACCCTCTCCAGCATTTATTTGTAGACTTTTTAATGATGCCCATTCTGACTGGTGTGAGGTGACAACTCATTGTAGTTTTGATTTGCATTTCTCTAATAATTAGTGATGTAGAGCATCTTTTCATGTGCCTGTTGGCCATCTGTATGTCTTCTTTGGAGAAATGTCTATTTAGGTTTTATGCCCATTTTTTGATTGGGTTGTTTGTTTTTCTGTTATTGAGTTGTATGAGCTGTTTGTATATTTTGGAAATTAAGCCCTTGTTGGTTGCACTGTTTGCAAATATTTGCTCCCATTCTGTAGGCTGTCTTTTAGTTCTGTTTATGGTTTCCTTTGCTGTGAAAAAGCTTGTAAGTTTGATTAGGTCCCTTTTGTTTATTTTTGCTTTTATTAGGACTCAGAAGCTATTGTATTCACAGTTATGATTTACTATAGCAAAAGTAATACAGATGATTGTCAGCAAAGGGAAGAGGCTCATGATGTGAAGTCCAGCAGAAAGCAGGTGCAAGCTGCCAAGTCTCTCCACATTTCACCCCCCACCCCCGTTGGAGTTGCACGTGATGTGCTTAATTCTCCCAACTTGTAACAACACATACAAAGTTGCACCAATCAGGGAAGCTCACCTGAAGCCTTGGTGTTCACGGTTTTTATCCAGGGTCATTGACGTAGGCACGTAGTACCTGCACATCTGACTTCAGCTACTCAGACTCCACACTCTCAGAGCAGAAACAGGTGTTTACTGTAAATCACACTGTTAGCATTAACTATAGGGTCAAAATGTGCAGGTAGAACATTCAATTCCCAGAGCTCAGATCCCAGGAGCTGGCCATGGGCCAGTCCTGGAAACAGGCCTTTCTTCTGAATGTGCAGAGTTTGAACAATTCAGACCTACTGAGTTAGTTCTTTCCTACACAGGAACACAACCTGTGACCACTGCTTTTGGAAACAACTTCATGAAGAACAATCCCCTAAATATTTAGCTCTTTCTTCTTCTGAGTTCTGTTTTCATCTTTCTCTAAACATCAAAAAGCAAGAACAAAAAAGAAGAAGGGCATTATCATTCAGCTCTGTGAAACCCTATCACTATCATTTTTCTATAAACAGGGATGTGTAATTAATCTTCTTTTAAACGAGAAATTATCTCCTCTTCCTCAGAAGGGTAACTGTTTGTCACCTAAGTTGTACAATCACTAATGTAATTATGTTTGTCCTTTTAGCAATCATTCTGTTATGGTATGACATATTAAATTGTTTCTGTTATTATCCATACAGTTTAAATACTAGAAACAATTTTGTGAAAAAATAGTTCTCTTTTAAGCCAGGGCTTGAAACAACTCTGCATAAAACTCACTGACTTCAACTGCATTTTAAAATCAGCTTTTTTTAATGTTTGTGTATATGTGTCATTTCTTTGATTACAGAATTCAAACATCACGAAAGAGTAAAAATTTTGAAAAGTATAAATAGTGCCTTTGCCTCTCATCCGACTCTTGAGACTTAACACTTGTATCAAGGATGGGTTGCCTAACTTTAAAAATAATAGTAATAATAATAACAACCACCCCCCAACGCCCCCCATATGGTGGCTTAAATATCCAGGGATTTAATTATCTTTCAAAGCGAAAAACAGAGGTAGGTATGTCAGTACTGGTGCTGTTGACATAGGATGCCATGAGAGGCCAAGCACATTATTCTTTTTCTTACTCTATTGCGTTGGTTCTAGTCCTTAATGCTTGCTACCTCATGGTCACCAAATGGCTGCTTCACCTCCAGGCTTCAGAGTGGTATTCCAGGCAGGGTAAATCAAGAGGAAGAGGCAGCAGTAGTAGACTTCTGATTATAGATTATTAGCCATAACTGTTTCACATGCTCAACCTTAGCTGCAAGGGAATCTGGGAAATCAAGTTTTTATCTTTTACAGCCTCCACAGGAGAGGGAGGTAGGAGAGAAGAGTTGAAAATGAGGTCAGATAAGCCAACATACAATGACAGCTATACCGTTTCTGTATATAGCTTCTACATGCTATACACACAATGAACACATGTAGATGCATGTATTTAAATATAGGACTTATTCAAATGATAGCATACAATATATAATTTTATAACTTGGATGGACCCTTAAATATTAGACATCTTCCCTAATTGGCCACATGCAAATTTTCTTCATACTTTAAAAGGCACAGATTATATGGATATATCATAATTATTTTAACCAGTTCCTGATTGATGGGCATTTATACATTTAGATATCAGTACTATTATCAATGTGCTATAGTGAACATCTTAGGACATATATCCTTTTGCACTTGTGTGAGTATATCTTCAATATAAATTTCTTGAAGTGTAATTGCTAGATTAAAAGGTGTGCACATTTTAAATTTTAAAGAGAGAGAAAACGTGGTTTCACAATTATAATGGGAAGTAATATGTCCAATTTTATATTAGCTACAAAGGGCAGTTTCTAGTGAAAAATTCAGTAGCTTCTAGTATAACCTTGCATAGTGAAAAATGAAATGCAAGTTGTTTCAAAACGTAAAATTCTGGGAGACATAAGGATGATATAAAGTGGTAGGGGGAATATGGGTTGCAGGAGGAGCTTATTTATGACAGATTTAGAGAATGCCAACATATCTGTCTTGGGTATTGGTCTTTTAGCCCAGACTTTAAGATGCATACAAATCACCCGTTAAAATTCAGGCTCTGAGCCTGTAGGTCCAGAATATGGCCTGAGAGTCTGCATTCCTAACAAGCTCCCAGCTGATGCTGATGCTGCAGGGGACAAGGCTTTAGCCAACCTTCATGGATCAGAAGTTGAGTTCTAAGGCAAGAGGAATACTAAGCACAAATTGTGGTTTGCTCAAGGTAGCACTCTGGGGAGCACCACGTCAGGTAGGGGCCCCAAGCTACACACACCTCATTTTGTCACTGACACAATGCCAACTCTAGATCACATTGATTGGTATCAGCACCAGCATTAGGAAATGACAGTGGTAACAGTGGCTTATGTGTTCATATAACATAATAGGCTTCTTGGGCTTAGGGTGAGATGTCATTGAAGCAAGAGGGGAAGGACTTGGAAGATACTCTGTGATTGCTGACAGAGTACTTGCATAATCTCACATAGAACAGCCATATGGAACTACCATATATAAGTTGGGGTAGGGGGAGATGGTGGAATTTGTAGCAGGGTGGATGTCTATCATAGCAGCTTGTGGCAAGCGTTATAGAAATATGAGTAGTTACTGTTTTTCTGATACCATTTAAACCCTGGGCAAATATGACTTCAAGAAACACAGGTTATTCTCTCCTTGGAAACCTGTGTCTGAAATCCATTAATTAGGGGTTCCATTTAGCACAAACATTTATTGGAAAAGGAGAGTCAAGGTGTGGACATCACTTTCTGGAACTGAATTAGGAATACTTAAGGATGTACCTTAACTTCTCATTGCTCCTACTAATTCCCTCTCAGTGCCCTCATTTACTGTTACCAAAATACTGAGAATGGACAAAGTTTTGTCAGATATAGGCTCTCTTTACTCAAGCATTCCAATGGAAATACAACACAGGGAATAACAAAAGTCAGAGGATATTGTATCCCTCATTATATTTGGACAAACCCATGTAGACTTTCTCTACCCCACTGACATGTTCATTACTGCTGATCTAAGGAAATTAGACATGTATGCTCCATTATTCTGGCTTATAAGCCATTAATTTTAATTGACGTCACAAACTGGCAACCAGATAGGGCCTACAGTCCTCTTATTTGGCCAGTATAATTTATTTTTTAATTTGCATTTGTAATCAACTTTTAGAAATATGGATAGACCACATGAGCATCTAAATTTTTACATTCTTTTTGAAAAATAGTGTATCTGACAACATTGTGTTTGTATACCTACATGATAATTATCAGCTAAGGGCAAAATGATAGCTGTCTCTTTCGGCTGGGGCATTTTTACCACAGTCTCCACCACTCCTTATCCTTTACTCTACGGTGAGATTCACTCACTTAAGTGAAATGCCTAGCCTGGGTAAGCAATTAAATTTGTGGCACACTTTATACGTTCTAAATTCAGCTCTTTGTTTATGTGTGTTACATCCTCTTATTGAGTACCTTTGTATAAGGTACCTTTACTTATACCTGTGTATACTTCTGTTCAAAAGAGCCTCTTTGTTTTCACTCCACCAGTCGTTAAATAATTACAATACATGCAGCGTATGCTTACGTTTTAAAGGCACATATCTTGGTTGAAAAAGGTGCTGAATATTCATACATTCATTTGTACAACATACATGTGTATATTATATCTTTTGGTTAATACTTTAATTAGTGAAGATAAGTTTAACCAACTTGAACCCAGGAAAGGATAAGAAATTGACCAAAAGTTTCTCTGGACACACAAAATGGCATGTAGCATATATGTATTATATGTATTACTTATCTGTATTTTTTCCTTTTCCCCTTGAATCTTTTTTTTTAACATTTTATATTGGACTATAATTGGTTAACAATGTTGTGTTAGTTTCAGGTGTACAACAAAGTGACTCAGCCATACATATATCTATTCTTTTTCATATTCTTTTCTCAATTAGGCTGTTACAGAATATTACTTATCTGTTGCTGAATGCATTACCATAACCTTAGCAACTTAAACTAATACCCATTTCTTATTTCACGGTTTCAGTGGGGCAGGAATCTGGGCGTGGCTTAGCTGTGTCCTCTGCTCAGGGTCTCACAAGGCTGCACTCAAGGTGCTGACTAGGGTTTTGGTTTCATCACAAGGATGACTGAAGAAAGATCTGCTTCCAACCTCCTTTGGGTTGTTGGAGAAATTCATTTTCTCCCCGCTGTAAGACTGACAGCCCCAGCGTTTTTGCTGGCTGTGAGCTACCCTACGCCCTAGAGGCTGCCAGCAGTTCCTTGCCACATGGGCCTCACACTATAGGCCCTCTCACAACATGGCAGCTTGCTTCTTCAAAGCCAGAATTGGAGAGAGAGCCTCTAACTTCAGGGAAGGCCAAGTCCCTCTCATAAGGGATTTCACCTGATTAAGTCAGGCTCATCCAGGATAATCTCCCTTTTGATAGCTCAGAATCAACTGATTTATCATCTTTAATTACATCTATAAAATCCCTTCACAGCACATTAATGTAACCTAATCAACGGAGTGGCTTCCTGTCACCTTTGTCATAATCTATTGTTTAGAAGTAAGTCACAGGTTCTGCTCACAGTCAAGAGGAAGGGAATATACAAAGACTTAGATACCAAGGTGCAGGGATCATGAGGGCCCCTTCAGAGTCTGTCCACCATAGTATGAGTTTATGTGTTTATGAGAATTCTCACTCAGAGGCACTTTTAGATATCTTTGTAATGAGTTTGGTTATCTAATTTCCAAAGTCACATAAGATTAGAAGCACAGGGTTTCAGCTAGAGGCAGGCACAGTGGCAGGATCAAGATCATACAATATGATACTAAGAAACAAAAGGGAAAAATCTATGGAAAAAATATACAAAGCCCTAAAGGTAAACATCCTGACAACATGCAGTATAGGGACAATTTTTTCTACCAACTCCCACAAACCCTGAAGGCATCAACACATAAGAACACAATACAATAATTTCTTTTAATAATGGTGATAACCTACAGCCATTGAGTAAAATATAAACTATGTTCAGAATACTCTATTTAAGATGCTGAATTTCTATTTAATATAAAAATATTTCCTTAAAAATATACATAATTTTGATTCTACATTACTCCATGACACTAAACATTTGAGATGTTAATGCACATGATTCTGTTTGTATAAATATACTTACTTCAGAATGTATTAGTATATAGAGAAAGGAAATGATCCTTTGACACACAAGAGGGTACCAAAGGGTAGAAGTTACAGGAAAGCTAATTTCTGGTCAGCGTAAGCTAGCATTGTCTAGTAACTGAAGGTATGCAACAATGAAATGAGGAACTGAACTTGTCCTCTCTGGAAAAGTACAATCACTGGTGGGTTTCTCACCTTCCTGGAATGTGTAAATTCAGATGTTAGTTTTGTTGGGTGGTTAGACTAGATGAGCTCTCATAGCCCTTCTGACTTTTAATCCCATTGTCGAAATGTTTGCCTTAGCAGTCCTTATAGATTGCAAAATTCCTTGGGGCAGAGGCCTGATTCTCTTGTACACTTTAGGCTACCTGTCTGGTACGTAATGGAGTTTTAGAGACCACAGGTGATAAAAACTAAAGCTACACTTGGGAATGTCCAAGGCACTATAAAATGATTTTATATGGTCCAGGAGAAAATAAAGAATTAGGAAAGAATTCCATTAGCAGAGAAGGCATATTAGTCTTTCAACTGATTTCAGAGCATCAGAAGACAAGGAAATGGGCAGAAAGCAGAATTCAGTTGAATAGCCATTTTTAACCCAATTTCTATACCTCCTCCCTTTTCTCTTGAGCTACTAAGAGGGCAGCCTGAGCATATGGAAAGGCAATATAGTATCTCCAACAAATTGTCTTGCTAATTTGGAGGAATCTGGATACATTTTACGATATTTTTGGCAAGACTTAGGAATACAATTTCCAGTCTCTCTGTGTAATTTATCTATATTGTAATGCATGAGTCTGGCCTTTTAAGTTATTTATTGTCAATGTGTAAAATACACACATATAAGTTTCCTCTGCACTGTGCTCTGCCTTCTTTCTCTCTGCCACGGATGGCACACAAATGTCACAAATGTGGGAATTTTTGGAAGCACACTTAAAACCAGTACATGCTTACAAACAATATCTCCCTTTGTAGCATTCCACATTGTATGTGTATCTCAGAGTTGAGAATATTAACTGTGAACTTTAAATTTTTATGTTTTTATTTGTTTTTTGGACTACATAAACGGTTTAATGAAGAGAGCTTAGTTTCACTTAACTGTGTATTTATGAACCCATATATTTTCATGCATATACTGTTTACATTCCCATGCACTGAAGGCTCATCATTGCTACTGCTTTGCAAGGCTTGTCACTGTGAAATAAGTTAAACTCTGTGTGCTTTTTGGCTTAAAGAGTAAAGGGACAATCAAGTTTAACACTTCAGATTTTCTTGCTTTTAATATTAGTAAGATGAATAAAACTGAGACTTGGACAATTATCATATTACCAACATTTGGAAAATATTCAACTATATTTGATTTTCAGTCCTAAACAATACAAGTTAAAAACAAAATTAAGCAAACAAAGCTATTCTCCAAAGACAGAAAGCTCCTTGTCCCTGAAAATAGCCTTTGTTTCTGATGTATTTTTATCATTTCTCCGTGTCTAGCATAGTGCTAGTACACAGAGTTCATTTTCATAAATTCCTTTTAGGATATTTCTAAATATTTATATCTGAATTTCATGGGTGATTGCTTACTTGAATGAAAGAAAAGTGAGTAAGCCCATTTATTTCAACATAAATTTTATTATGGAGGGAAGAATGTTTAAAGATAAAGATAGAAAGATTGTGACTGGTTGGTACAAGTTTATTAAGAATCCATTACAGAGTAAGGAGTTTCAGCAAAGGATGGATAACTGAGGAGGACTAGTAGCAGGGAAACCAGTTGGAAGGCTATTGCAAACGAAGATGGGTATAAACAGTAATTTATGCATTGCAGATTTTAGGCCTGGTTCTATGCTATGTATTTTACAGGTATTATACCTCCATAAAATATTTCAGGTAATCATTATTATCTCAATTTTGCAGAAATGCAAATGAACAAAGAAATAAACAAATACACCCTGAGGCATAGAGAGGTGATGTAACTTGCTCAAGGTCACACAGCTCCTACGTGCCAGAATGAGATTCTAGTACTTGTCCATTAGACTCCTCAGCCTGTGCTTCTCCCACCTCACTCTGCTCCCTCCTATGAACTGTGAGTTTGCAGAGATGCAGGGGAGAAACTCTGTGAGCTGGTAATTATAGTACTTTGGAAGAACTATTTTGGCTTTTCATTTTTCTTGATTAAATTATTTTCAGATACATATTAGTGTCTTCTTTTTGTACAGAAAGCTAACATTTGACCCTTTCTAGGATCTGAGACATTTTGAAAGCTTGCAAGTACAATCCTGAAGCAACAAGAGAAAGTTTTTAAATTGAATTTGCAAATTGTAGTAAAATAAAGTGTACATTATAATATCAAAAAGTGATTTTAATGGCTCAATAAATTAAGAATAAGGCAGACATACGAGTGCTTTATCACTACATAGTGTTTTAAGAACACAAAGTCTGTGTTCATAATACTAAATTTATCTAGATGTTCTGTAATCACAGAGAGTACTTGGTGGTATTAAAATAATTCAAGTAGACAGGATGCTTACAGAGTTATCATTTATGATATACAAATATGAGAAATCTTCAAATCAACTGGGGAGAATATTTGTGATCAATAGACAGATTGGATTCCACTCCACCACTCTTGTTTAAAATCAAGTATAAAATTTGGAATTAGAGACAAAAAATTAAATAAATGAGAGATTCTAAGAAATGTTCAACCTATTTTTCCTAACACAGGGCAGCTACTGGTATAAAAAGAATCTTTGAAAATGTATTAATATACTCTTATTCAATAAAGGATGCTTTTTAATTGAAGTATAGTTGATTTACAATGTTGTATTAGTTTCTGATGTACAGCAAAGTAATTCCATTATACATATATGTATATATTCTTTTCCATTATAGGTTAGTACAAGATATTGAATATAGTTCCCTGTGCTATATAGTAAATCCTTGTTGTTTATTTTATATATAGTGGTGTGTATCTGTTAATCTCATACTCCTAATTTATCTTTCCCCACCCTTTTCCCTTTGGTAACCATAAGTTTATTTTGTATGAGTCTGTTTCTGTTTTGTAAATAATTTCATTTGTATCATTTTTTTCTTTTAGATTCCACATATAAGTGATATCCTAAAGTGTTTTTCTCTGACTTACTTCACTTAGTATCATATTCTCTAGGTCCATCCATGTTGCTGCAAATGGCATTATTTCATTCTTTCTTATGCTACCACATCTTCTTTTTTTTTTGCAGTACGCGGGCCTCTCACTGTTGTGGCCTCTCCCATTGTGGAGCACAGGCTCCGGACGCACAGGCTCAGCGGCCATGGCTCACGGGCCCAGCCGCTCCGCGGCATGTGGGATCTTCCCGGACCGGGGCACGAAGCCGTGTCCCCTGCATCGGCAGGCGGACTCTCAACCACTGCGCCACCAGGGGAGCCCGAGGTACCACATCTTCTTTATCCATTCATCTGTCAGTGGACATTTAGGTTGCTTCCATGTCTTGGCTATTGTGAATCGTGCTGCAATGAACAGTGGGGTGCATGTGTTTTTTCAAAATGAATTATGGTTTTCTCCGGATATATGCCCAGGAGTGGGATTGCTGGATCATATAGTAGCTCTACTTTTAGTTTTTTTTTTTTTTTTTTCCGGAACGCGGGCCTCCCACTGCTGTGGCCTCTCCCGTTGCGGAGCACAGGCTCCGGACGCGCAGGCTCAGCGGCCATGGCTCACGGGCCCAGCCGCTCCGGCGGGCCCAGCCGCTCTGCAGCATGTGGGATCCTCCTGGACCGGGGCACAAACCCTCGTCCCCTGCATCGGCAGGCGGACTCTCAACCACTGCGCCACCAGGGAAGCCCTACTTTTCGTTTTTTAAGGAACCTCCATACTGTTCTCTGTAGTGGCTGTACCAATTTAAATTCCCACCAACAGTGTACGAGGATTAAAGGATGCTCCATTAATTGGGGAAAACAAGAGCAGTAATAAGTGGTTATTTTACACACACCAAAATACCTATCTATCCATCCCCACAAACATATATAGCATATAATATAATATGCAGTAATATAAATGTTATAATGTACAACATATGAACTAATATGTTAACTTATAAGTGATATTAAAAATACAAATTATGATATATAGTAATAAACAATTATATACCACAGTGAATAATATATATTAATGAATATTATGTAATACTGTATATTTAGTATATAAAATTCGTCTATAATAATTATATGAAATATTTCATATAATGTATATAGTGATATATAAAATAGTACATTTTATAAAATGTATTCTACTTTTGTAATCATAATTTTTTAATAATCAGATCATAGTATATATTTTTCTCTATAAACATTATTGGAAGATTATTTTCTCATTCTCTCTCTTTCACTTTAACTGACATTATATGAAAAGAATCCTAATCACATTTCACTTCAAAGTTTTTAGACTGCCTCTGCATTTCAAAAAATAGTCTTAAATTCTAAATTGTTCCAGCTTTTAAATAGTCATACACACAGTTACTCTTTCAAACAATCCACAGAGTGTTACTGATGAGACTGAAAGAGAACAAGATATTTGAGCACCAGTTACCTGCTTGGTGATTTATGTAAATAATCTTAGAATCCTCGCATCAATCCTGTGAGAGACATACCATTTAACCCTTTATAAATGGGTTATAATTACTTGGAAAATTACCTTTCTAAGTCTTGACAGGATTTGAACCCAAATGTGTTTACCTCAAATAGGATTCTCTTTGCACTGTATTATATTGTTATCCTAGCATGGTTTATGTAACGTTTACTTTTATATATGAGGAATAACACATAGTAGATCTTTCCCAAAATAAGCACAAAATAAATAATTTTCCAGACTGGATAAAGTAAAGCATTTCTACAGCACTGTCGACTAAAATTCTGAAGAAATACAGTATCTAAGGTGAGCTTACTTATACTCCCAGCACAGTAATTAAGCTGAGTTGTATGCTATTTGTCTATGAAGACTTTGCCTAATTTGTGAGTTTTATATTTCATCTGTAATTTGAAGAAATCAAGAGGAAGCTATAGATTCTCCCATTACCTTGAGTCATTATCATCCCATATTATTATGAAGAAGAATCTCAGAGATTCATATTAAACCTAAACTTTCTAACCTTGTGTTTTCATCAGATTGATATTGAAGGCAGTTTTGAGAACTATCCAACCTTGTAATAGAAGGTTATTTTAGGAAGGTACGCTGTATTAATCCCAGCATGGGTTATTGATGTTAACGTCAGGGAATGGGGAAATTTAGGTAGGCATGACCTTAAGATAAAATGACCCCTCTGCTGCAAAGGGAATACCCTAGCAGAGCTCTTGCTTTAGGGATAATTACTGTGTAGAATAAATGATCTTGGTTTTTCCATACCTTATATTCAGCTTTCATGGACTGTACTGCCCTTTATTTAGAAAACCAGAATAATAGTAAATATCACAATTTAGGACCTGGCAATCATATGAACATTTTCAATAAACTCTGTAGAAATGACAATCATCCCTTCATCATATTTGTATTGATAAAAACGAGGGGCTTTTAGAAACTTTGCTGCATTTCATTGTTCCCTTTGTGATGGTCTCAGTGTTTTTCAGATAGTTAACTTTAAAATATTCTAGTGATTTAATACCAATAATAAACTGAATTTTCCTATCACTAACAGATTTTATAATCCCAAATCTATGTAATCACACTGATTAATTAATAGTTGAATAAACATTTATTATCTATTTCTAAGTATTTCTTTTAGAAGTTAAAGGATAGGAGCTCTTTCAGTTTATAGTTGATTTATAAAATAAATTAGTTTTTCGAGATTATTTCTTTTTTTTGCTCCTTTACTTCTCCTGAGATTTTGAGCTCAGATACTCCCATCACTATCTGCTTTCATTCGTTCTTATGGACAGGTATAAAAGTGCAATGAATGGAGGCAGATGATAGATAGGTTTGTAGAATCATTATCAAACACACTGGCATTTTAAGATAGAGTTTTATTAAAAATTTTTTTAAAAAAATTGGAGTATAGTTGATTTACACTGTTGTGTTAATTTCAGGTGTACAGCAAGGTGAATCAGTTATACATATAGTCATTCATTTTTTAGATTCTTTTCCCGTATAGGTTATTACAGAATACTGAGTTCCTTGTATTATACAGTAGGTCCTTATTAGTTACATATTTTATATATAGTAGTGTGTACATGTTAATACCAATGTTCTAATTTATCCCTCCCCTCCCTCCTTTCACCTTTGGTAACCATAAGTTTGTTTTCTACATCTGTAACTCTATTTGTTTTGTAAATAAGTTCATTTGTACCATTTTTTAAGATTCAATATATAAGCAATATCATATGAAACTTGTCTTGCTCTGACTTACTTCACTTAGTGTGATAATCTCATGGTTCATCCATGTTGTTGCAAATGGCATTACTTCATTCTTTTTTATGAGTGAGTAATATTCCATTGTATATATGTACCACATCTTCTTTATTCCTCTGTCGATGGATATCTAGGTTGCTTCCATGTCCTGGCTATTGTAAATAGTGCTGCAGTGAACACTGGGGTGCGTGTATCTTTCAAATTATGGTTTTCTCTGGTTATATCCCCATGAGTGGGATTGCTGGATCATAAGGTAGTTTTAGTTTTAGTTTTTTAAGGAACCTCCATACTGTTCTCCATAGTGGCTGTATGAATTTACATTCCCACCAACAGGGCACAAGGGTTCCCTTCTCTCCATATCCTCGCCAACACTTTTTGTTATTTTTTCACTAATATGTACAATACTTTTACATAATTGTTATTAATGCACATTTTGTGTCCAGCTTTTAACTGAAATATAGTTGATTTATAATATTGTGTTAGTTTTAGGTGTACAGCAAAGTGATTCAGTTATATATATATTTTTAGATTATTTTCATTTATATATATATATATATTTTTAACATCTTTATTGGAGTATAATTGCTTTACAATGGTGTGTTAGTTTCTGCTTTATAACAAAGTGAATCAGTTATACGTATACATATGTTCCCATATCTCTTCCCTTTTGCATCTCCCTCCCTCCTACCCTCCCTATCCTATCCCTCTAGGTGGTCACAAACCACCGAGCTGATCTCCCTGTGCTATGCGGCTGCTTCCCACTAGCTATCTACCTTACGTTTGGTAGTATATATATGTCCATGCCACTCTCTCACTTTGTCACAGCTTACCCTTCCCCCTCCCCATATCCTCAAGTCCATTCTCTAGTAAGTCTGTGTCTTTATTCCCATCTTACCCCTAGGTTCTTCATGACTTTTTTTTTTCCCTTAGATTCCATATATATGTGTTAGCATACAGTATTTGTTTTTCTCTTTTTGACTTACTTCTCTCTGTATGACAGACTCTAGGTCCATCCACCTCACTACAAATATCTCAATTTCGTTTCTTTTTATGGCTGAGTAATATTCCATTGTATATATGTGCCACATCTTCTTTATCCATTCATCCGATGATGGACACTTAGGTTGCTTCCATGTCCTGGCTATTGTAAATAGAGCTGCAATGAACATTTTGGTACATGACTCTTTTTGAATTATGGTTTTCTCAGGGTATATGCCCAGTAGTGGGATAGCTGGGTCGTATGGTAGTTCTATTTTTAGTTTTTTAAGGAACCTCCATACTGTTCTCCATAGTGGCTGTATCAATTTACATTCCCACCAGCAGTGCAAGAGTGTTCCCTTTTCTCCACACCCTCTCCAGCATTTATTGTTTCTAGATTTTTTGATGATGGCCATTCTGACCAGTGTGAGATGATATCTCATTGTAGTTTTGATTTGCATTTCTCTAATGATTAATGATGTTGAGCTCATGCAGCTCAATAACAAAAAAACAAACAACCCAATCCAAAAATGGGCAGAAGACCTAAACAGACATTTCTCCAAAGAAGATATACAGATTGCCAACAAACGCATCAATTATATATATTTTTTCAGATTATTTTCCATTATAGGTTATTGAAAGATATTAAAAATATTATGCAGTAAATCCTTGTTGTTCATCTGTTTTATATATAGTAGTGTGTATCTGTTAATCCCCTACTTCTAATTTATCCTCCTCCCCCATCCTTTCCCCTTTGGTAACCATAAGTTTTTTTCTATGTGTGTGAGTCTGTTTCTGTTTTGTATATTGATTCATATGCATTATTTTTTAGATTCCATATATAAGTGATATCATACAATAATTGTCTTTGTGTGACTTAACTTCGCTTAGTATGATAATCTCTAGGTCCATCCATGTTGCTGTTCTTTTTTTCTGGCTGAGTAATATTCCATTGTATACATGTACCACATCTTCTTTATCCATTCCTCTGTTGATGGACATTTAGGTTGCTTCCACATCCTGGCTATTGTAAATAGTGCCGCAGTGAACACTGGGGTGCGTGTATCTTTCAAATTATGGTTTTCTCTGGATATATGCCCATGAGTTGGATTGTTGGATCATAAGGTAGTTCTAGTTTTAGTTTTTTAAGGAAACTCCATACTGTTCTCCATAATGGTTGTACCAATTTACATTCCCACCAACAGTGTAAAAGGGTTCCTTTCTCTCTGCACCCTCTCCAGCATTTACTGTCTGTAGATTTTTTGATGAAGGCCATTCTGACTGGTGTGAGGTGATACCTCATACCTCACTGTAGTTTTGATTTGCATTTCTCAAATAATTAGTGATGTTGAGCATCTTCTCATGTTTTTTGGCCATCTGTATGTCTTCTTTGGAGAGATGTCTATTTAGATCTTCCACCCATTTTTTTTTTTTTTGACATTGAGCTGCATGAGCTGTTTGTATATTTTGGAGATTAATCCCTTGTCGGTTGCTTCGTTTGCAAATATTTTCTCCCATTCTGTGGGTTGTCTTTTCGTTTTGTTTACGGTTTGCTTTGCTGTGCAAAAGCTTTTAAGTTTAATTAGGTCCCATTTGTTTATTTTTGTTTTTATTTTCATTACCCTAGAAGGTGGATTAAAAAAAAACATTGCTGCGATTTATGTCAGAGAGTGTTCTGCCTATGTTTTGCTCTAAGAGTTTTATAGCATCTGGCCTTACATTTATGTCTTTAATCCATTTTGAGGTTATTTTTGTGTATGGTATTAGGGAGTGTTCCGATTTCATTCTTTAAGATTGAGCTTAATTCTGTGAAATTATCTTAGAAATGTAACTCTATTTTTTATTGAGGTATAATTGATGTACACCAAAAACTAATATAATGTTGTATAACACAATGATCCAATATTTGTATATTTTGTGTAAATGATCACCACATTAAGTCTAGTTAACATCTATCACCATACATAGTTACACTTGTTTTTCTTGTGATGAGAACATTATAGATTTACTCACTTAGCAACTTTCAAATATGCAATATAGTACTATTAACTACAGTGGCCATGTGGTGCATTACATCCCCATGAATTCTTTATTTTATAACTGGAAGTTTATACCTTTTGACTCCCTTCACCCATGTTGCCCACCCTACCTCAAAATCCTACCTCTGGGAACCACCAACCTGTCCTCTGTATCTATGAGAGTGGTTTATTTTTTTTCTTGATTATACATATAAAAGATATCATATGGTATTTGTCTTTCTCTGTCTGACTTACTTCACTTAGCATAATGCCTTTGAGGTCTATCCATGTTGTTGCAAATGGCAAGACTTCCCTTTTGGGTGGCTGAATAATATTCTACAGTATATATAAACTACAGTTTGTTCATCGATTCATCCATCAGTGGACATCTAAGCTGTCTCCATATCTTGGCTATTGTAAATAATGCTGCAGTGAACATGAAGTGCTGGTACTCCTTCCAAATAGTTACTTTATTTCCTTTGGGTATATATCCAGAAGTGGAATTGCTGGATCCTATGGTAGTTCTATTTTTAATTCTTTGAGAAACCCCCATACTGTTTTCACAGTGGCCATACCAACTTACAGTCCCACCAATAGTGTACAATGGTTCCCTGTTCTCCACATCCTCACATATGTATGCAATTTCTTGTCTTTTTGATACTAGCCATTCTAGGAGGTGTAAGGTGATATTCCATTGTGGTTTTGATTTGCACTTACCTGACTAGTGATGTTGAGCATCTTCTCATGTACCTCTTGGCCACCTGTATATCTTCTTTGGAAAAAAGTCTATCCAGATTGTTCACCCATTTTTCACTTGGATTATTTTTTATCTGTTGAGTTGTATGAATTCTTTATGTATTTTGGATATTAACCCTTATCAAATATATGATTTGCAAATATCTTCTCCCATTTGGTAGGTTTCCTTTTCATTTTGTTGATGGTTTCCTTTGCTGAGCAAAAGCTTTTTATTTTGATGTAGTCCCACTTGTTCATTTTTGCTTTTCTTGCCTATGCTTTTAGTATTAATTCCAAAAAATCATCGCCAAGACTGATGCCATGAAACTTACTACTTATGTTTTCTTCTAGGCATTTTATGTTTTCAGATCTTACATTCAAGTCGTTAATCCATTTTGAGTTATTTTCTGTGTATGGTATAAGATAGTGGTCTAGTTTCATTCTTTTGCATGTGGCTGTCCAGTTTTCCTAACACCATCTATTGAGGAGCCTGTCTTTTCCCCACTGTATATTCTTGGTTCCTCTGTCATAAATTAATTGACTATGTATGTGTGGCTTTAATTCTGGGCTCTCTGTTCTGTTCCACTGACCTATGGATGTTTTTATTCAAATACCATACTAATTTGATTACTATAGTTTTGTAATATAGTTTGAAACCAGGGAGCATGATGCCTCCAGCTTTGTTCTTCATTCTTAAGATTGCTTTGGCTGTTCAGGGCCTTCTGTGGTTCCATACAAATTTTAGGATTATTCTATTTCTGTGAAAAATGCCATTGGAATTTTGATAGGCATTGTGTTGACCTGTAGATTGCTTTGAGTAGTATGGACATTTTAACAACATTAATTCTTCCAGTCTGTGAGCATGGAATAGCTTTTCACTTATTTGTGTCTTCTTGGATTTGTTTCATCAGTGTCTCACAGTTTTCAGTGTACAGGTCTTTCACATCCTTGGTTTAATTTATTCCTAGGCATTTTATAGTTCTTTATGCAATTGTAAGCGGGATTGTTAGTATCTCTTTCTGATTGTTTTTAGTGTATAGAAATGTAACAGATTTCTGCATGTTGATTTTGTGTTCTGCAACTTTACTGAATTCATTTATTCTAACAGGATTTTTTTTTGGTGGAGTCTTTAGGGTTTTCTATATATAATATCATGTCATCTGCAAATAGTGACAGTTCTACTTCTTCCTTTCCAATTTGGATGCCTCTTTATTTCTTTCTCTTATCTAACTGTTCTGGCTAAGACTTGCAGCACTGTGTTGAATAAAACTGGCAAGAGTGGGCAACCTTATCTTCTTCCTGCTCTTAAAGGCAAGGCTTTCAGCTTTTCACTGTTGAGTATGATATTAGCTGTGGGTTTGTAATGATGGCTTTTATTATGTTGAGGTATGTTCCCTCTATACCTGCTTTGTGGGGTATCACACTGATTGATTCCTGGATGTTAAACCATCCTTCCATCCCTGGGATAAATCCCACTGCATCACGGTGTACAATCCTTTTAATGTATTGTTGAATTTGGTTTGCTAATATTTTGTTCAGGATTTCTGCATCTTTGTTCATCAGGGATATTGGCCTGCAATTTTCTTCCCTTGTGGCATCCTTGTCTGGTTTTAGTATCACGGCTGTGCTGGCCTCCTACAGTGAGTTTGGAAATGTTCCCTCATCTTCCTCTTTTTATTAGAATTTGAGAAGGATTAGTGTTAATTATTCTTTGAGTGTTTGTCAGAATTCACCAGTGAAGCTGTCAGTCCTGGACTTTTGTTTGTGGAAGTTTTTGATTACTAACTCAGTCTCCTTACTAGTAATTGGCCTGTTCAGATTTTCTATTTCTTCATAATTCAGTCCTGGTTGGTTGTATATTGCCAAAAATATTTATCCATTCCTTCTAGGTTTTCCAATTTGGTGACATTTATTCATAATAGTTTCTCTGGATCCTTTGTATTTCTGTGCTATCAGTTGTAACTTCTCTTTAATTTCTGATTTTATTTGAGGTTTTTTTTTTTTTTTTTTGGCGAGTCTACCTGAAGACTTCTCAGTTTTATCTTTACAAAGAACAGATTTTAGTTTCATCAATCTTCTCAATTGTCTTTTTAGTGTCTTTTTCATTTGTTTCTTCTCTAATTTTTATTATTTCCTTCCTTTTACTAACTTGGGCATTCATTTGTTGTTCTTTTTCTAGTTCTGTGAGGTGTAAAGTTGAGACTTTTCTTGTTTCATGAGGTAGGCATGTATCACTATGAACTCCCCTCTTATAACTGCTTTTGCTGCATCCCCCAAATTTTATTATGTTGTATTTCCATTTTCATTTGTCGCAAGGTATTTTTCAAATTTCCCTTTGGATTTCCTCTTTAACCCATGGTTGGTCCACTGGCCTGTGTTCCCTAAGAGGAGCTCCACAGGCCCCTATTGATGTGCCAAAACAGAAGCCTGCCCCTAAGGACAGTACCATGGTACCCAGTAATGCAAGCCCCCAGGCAGCAGAGCTAGGTGGTCAAGGGGGTGCGCCCTGGGTGGCATCTGCTAAAACAAGGTAACCAGATGTAAAAACCAGGGCACCAGATGTGTGTTGAAGCTCCTCTCCAAGAGATACTGGCAGAGGGACAGCATGAAGATGGCACTCACTGGCTGCAGCAAAGTACAGGGGAATTGTAAAGATGGCACTGGTTGAAAAAAGGAAAAGGAAAAAAAAGATGATGCCTGCAGCTTTAGCAAGGCAGAGAGCAGGAAGATGGTCCCCACCACCAGCATCGACCCCCAGAATATCCCAGCAGGCTTTGCTTCTCAGACCAATGCTTTAAAATTAGCAAAGGACCTTTTTTCCCATAAAATCTGGGTACATTTCAAAGAACTGCTTCTGTGCTGTGCCCTGGGGTGGGAGAGTGTGAATTCAGGCATTTAAACAGTTTCTCCTCACTTTGCCATAGCCTGGTGGGCTTACTGGGTGTGAGCCCCATTGGTCTTCAAAGCCAGATGTTTTGGGGGCTCAACTCTCATGTGCTGATGTTAAAAGTTGGGGTACCTAATGTTGGGTACAAAGCCAGAGCTCTTCAGGGAGAGGCTCTGGGTTTTGAGTTCCCTCCCAACTGTGGGTTGCTGTACCAGGGATGAGGTTTATGGCAAGACTGTGGGGCTCAGCATTTTCTACCCACTTCAGTGTGATTTCCCTCTCTCTTGCTCAAAGTGAAGGGGTGGCTCTGCCAGGTTTAGTTTTTTTCCCAGAGGAAATTTTTCCATATATAGCTATAGATTTGGTGTGTCCGTGGAGAATGTGAGTTCAGGATCTTCCTATGTTATCATCTTGAACAGGTACCCTCAAAATGTACTTCTTTTTACAGGTGTATTTTAGATTGTTTTTAAGTAAAATTTGAATGTAAAGGAATTTTAATATTTTCCCAAAGAAACTTTTAAAAAATCACTTTGGAAGAGGCCAAAGAACCTTATAAAGAAGCCAAAATCATGTTTTGTTTTTTAATTAAAACTTTTTTCCAGTTTTATACAGAAATAATCGATGTTTAATTTTAAAGTGTACCGCATGATGGTTTAATTTACATATATTGTGAAATGATTACCACAATAGGTTTCGTTAACATCCAGCATCTCATATAGATACAAAAAAAGAAAAAAACAATTCTTGTGGTAAGAACTCTTAGGATCTACTCTCTTTAAGAACTTTAAGTATCATACAGCAGTGTTAACTATAGTCATCATGTTGTAAATTACATCCCTAGTACTTATAACTGGAAGTTTGTACCTTTTGACCACCTTCCCCTGATTCCCCCTACCCCTACCCCAAGCCTCTGGTAACCATAGTTCTTTTTCTCTGAGTTTGGTGGGGTGTTTTTGTTCATTTTAGATTCCACAAATAAGTGAGATCATATGGTATCTGCCTTTCTCTGATTTATTTCACTTAGCATAATGCCTTCAAGGTCCATCCATGTTGTTGCAAATGGTAGGATTGCCTCACTTTTTTATGGCTGAATAATATTCCATTGTGTGGGTGTGTATAATATATATTTTATATATAGTAGTGTGTGTCTGTTAATCCCAAACTCCTAATTTATCCCTTCCCACACCTTTCCCCTTTAAGTAAACATAAGTTTGTTTTCAAAGTCTGTGAGTCTGTTTCTGTTTTGTAAATAAGTTCATTTATATCATTTTTTTAGATTCTACATATAAGTGATATCATATGTTTTTCTCTTTCTGACTTACTTCACTTAGTATGAT
>NW_020838045.1:1385333-1418223 GCF_003676395.1 Aethalodelphis obliquidens | reverse complement strand
TTTTTGGCCAACCCAATACAATACGGGGAATATGGCCAATATTTAATAATAACTGTAAATGGAGTGTACCTTTAAAAATTGTATTAAACATTTTTAAATAAATAAAAAGGTAGACGATGAACAAGAGAATATCTTCAAAAACAGAAGGAAGCAGTTATTTATAATAGAATAATTCAATGAAAGAGTAAAACAGAAATCAGTTTTTAAAAACCTGAAGTTCTTTAGAAAAAATAAAAACTTCTAAAAGACTGATTAAGAGAGGACACACACAAATATTATTATTAAAAAGAAGACATAATTATAGTGTAGAAATTGAAGTGATAGAGAATTCTTCCCACTGCAATATGTCAACAATTATGAAAATGTGGACAAACTGGAAAAATCTGTACAAATTATTAATTAAATCAAAAAAGTATTTCAAGAAAAACTTTACCAAACATTCAAATTTATGTCAATCTTGATAGGTAACCAACAAGGACCTACTGTATAGAACAGGGAATTTGGCTCAGTATTAGGTAATAACCTAAATGGGAAAAGAATTTGAAAAAGAATAGATACTTGTATGGGTATAACTGAATCACTTTGCTGTACACCTGTAACTAACACATCATTGTTAATCAACTATACTCCAATATAAAATAAAAATTTAAAAAAAAGGAATAGAGCAAAACAGAACAAAATAAATTCATGTTACTCTTAAGCAAAATCTTCTGAGAGTAAAAGGGTTATCAGTCCTTACCTAATTTTACAAAACCAGGATAATCTTCAGGACAAAACCAAACAAACAAAGGTATTACAAGTAAACAAAGTTGTTAGGCCTTATTTCACTCTTGTAAAATCCTAAAAACTATATTAACAAATCAATTCCAACAGTTCATAAAAATATATACATACTGTGTGTTCAACCTGGTTTTATCTTGGATATATAATGATTTAATTTTGGACAACCAATTTATTGATGGATTGGAAATGAAAACAATCACTGTTTAAATAGATGCAGAAAAATATACTTGATGAAATTCAACATAAAATTTTAATAAGTCAGTAAATTAAGAATAGAAAGTAATTTCTATAACTTGATAAAGATATTTTTAAAAAAACTAGACAACAGTTACTTTGGGCCAATTTTAGAAACATTCCTTTTAAAACTCACTATTACCACTTCAATTCAATATTGTGCCGTAAGTTTTAGTCAGCAAAATACAGCAGTCAAGAGATATTAGTGACAAAAGTCTTAGAGAGGAAGAAATACAACTGCCATTATTTAGACGTGATATAATTATTTACAGAAAAAAATTCAAAAAGTCTTCAGATGACTTAGAAAAAATAGGTGAGTTTAGCAGTTAGCTTGATATAAGATTAACTTACAGAAGTCAATCACACTGCATATATAAAAAACAACTCAAAATGTATTTTTAAAAATATATATTCAAAAATATGTGCTACTTACACTAATATACAATATCACATATGTAGGACTAAAAACGCAAAACTTTTACAGAAAATAATTATAAAATTATTAAGTGACATTAAATTAGACCCAAATAAATGGAGAAATATGCTATATTCATGGTTAGGAAGAGAGTATCATTAAAAAAAAAAAAAGTTCTTTAGTTCAATTTCTAGATTCAAGGGAATTCCCACCACATCCCAACAGCAATTTCAAATAAATTCTTTCAGAGATTTTCACAGAATTTAATAACCTGATTATAGTATTTATAGAAAAAGACATTTCTGAAAATGAGAAGTTAAAGCTTGCTCTAACATCTAGTTAGTCATTACAAACCTATATTAATTAAATATATTAGTGGCATGGGGATAGACGTGTTCACCAGTAGAGTCAAACAGAAAGTGCAGAAACCGAACACTCTTGAATGGAACTTTGGTATATCAGAGGTCTTAGACTAGATCAGATTATAGCAGAGTGACTACCCAATAGATGGACCTAAAAAAATGTATCCACATATGATAAAAAATAAAATTGCATTCCTACCATACACTGTTTAAAAAAAATGAACTCCACATAGATGAAGGATTTAAATGTCCAAAATAAAACTTAAAGCCCTTAGTAAAATATAGTGGTAACGATTTACTAGACCTTGGAAAAGAAAAGGATTTCTTTGCAAACAATACAATCACCCATAACAACAACAAAGGTAAGATTTTTCAGTCAGGATAAGCTAGGCTTTAAACAACACACTAAATTGTCCAGTTTTGCAAAAGAGCTGTGCTCCTTACTCAGGGACCCAGGCTGACCAAAGCTTCATCTTAATTATAAGGGCAGGGAAAAGAAAACAAGTTTAATTTCATGCTGCCTCTTAAATATTCTGCATGGAGTGACAGATGTCACTTCTGCTCTCAGCTGACTGAAATAAATCACACGACAATGAGTAAATTCACCAGGATAGTGATATATAATCCTTTCACTTGAAGGGCATCAAGTATTTGGGAAAATAATGTAGTTTTTTACAAATACTAACTATATATTTGACTATATTAAAATTATGATGTTAAAATTATGCAAAAGTAAAATAATTAAGGGATAGCTGTAACACATTAAAATATGACATAAGCCTAAATTATCAAAGAGCATGGTACCAGTACATGAATACATAGATTAATGAAAAAAATAGTCCAGAAATGTATGAGCAACACCTCCAAGTAGCAAAAAGCACAATACCAGATCCTGATTTCTAAATACCATCCTTCATGAAAAGGAACCAGATCTTTATGGAGAAATGGATTATTATAGGTCTTGGTCATGGAAGTGTAAGGTAAGCCTCAGATTGCTTTTTAGCTAAAACCAAAGAAATGCTCAAAGTCTAATGGTCTCATGTCAAAAGACAAATGGTGACTTGGATGAGCTTCTACTAACCTAATTTGGAACAATTTGAAAACTGAAAGGTGTACTAAACTAATAACAGAGGATCAAACTACACAAAAACTGATAGAACTGCAAGGAGAAAAGGATGAATCCACTATCAAAGCTGGAGAATTCAACACCCCTCTATTAGAAATAGATCCAGCAGGCAGAAAACCAGTAAGCAAAAAGCTGAACTCAACAATACAATCAATTGGATATGGCTGACATCTATAGACTATTTCATCCAACAACAGCAGAATTCACATTTTTCTCAAGCTCACTAGGAACATTCACCAAGAGAGACAACATTCTTGGCAATAAAACAACCTGAGTAAATTTAAAAGAATTGAAATTATACAGTGTCTGCTTTTGGACCACAATAGACTAAATGAGAAATCAGTAACAGTGTGACGGCTGGAAAATCCCCAAATACATGGAGATTAAACAACACACTTCTAAATAACACACGAGTTCAAGAATAAATCTCAAGAAATTTTAAAATATTTGAACTAAACGAAAATAAAATCAAAATTTATGGGATTCAGTGAAAGCAGTGCTTAGAGAGAAATTTATAGCATTGTATGCATTCATTAGAAAATATCTAAAATCAATAATTAAGTTTCCACCTTAGGAAACTATAAAAGAAGAGCAAATTCAAAGTAAGCATAAGAAAAAATAAGAATCAGAGCAGAAATCAATGAAATTGAAAACAGGAAATCAATACAGAAAATCAACAAAACCAAAAGCTGGTGTTTTGAAAAGATCGATAAAAACAATAAGACATTAGCCAGGCTAACTAAGAAAAAAAGAGAGCCACAAATGATTAAAATCAGAAATGAAGGAGGGGACATCACAAAAGATTCCATGGACATTAAAAGGATAATAAAGGAACACTAATAACTCTATGCCCCAAAATTTTATAACCTAGATGAAATGGACCAATTTCTTGAAGGACACAATCAGCCAACATTCATGCAAGAAGAACTAAACAATCTTAATAGGTCTATATCTATTAAAGATATTGAATAAATAATAACTTTCCAAAACAACATGAACCAGGCTCAGGTGGGTTCACTGGTGAATCCTACCAAACATTTAAGAAAGATATTATTCTTATTCTCTACAATCTCTTTCAGAGGATTAAGCAGAGGGAATACTTACTAACCCATTCCAGGAGGCCAGCATTACCCTAATAGCAAAACAAGACAAAGACCTTAAAACAACACTACAGACCGATATCTCGCATGAACACAAATGCAAAAAACCTCAACAAAACATTAGCAATCAAATCCAAAAGAGTATGAAAAGAATTATACACTACAACCAAGTGGGATTTACTACAGTTATACAAGGCTGGTTCAACATTTGAAAATCAATTAATGAAATCCATCATATCAACAGACTAAAAAAGAAAAATCACATGATCATATCAATAGATGCAGAAAAAATATCTGAAACAAATCCAACATTCATTCATGATAAAAATTCTCAACTTCATAAAGAACATCTAAAAAACACCTACAGCCAACGTCATACTTAACAGTGGGAAATGTAAAGTTTTCCCGCTAAGATCAGGTACAAGGCAAGGATGTACCCTCTTGCCAATCCTTTTCATCGTCATATTGGAAGCACCTGCTAATGAAATAAGGCAAGAAAATAAAAGGTATACAGATGGGTAAAGAAGACATAAAATTATCTTTGCAAATGACATGACCACATGCAGAAATCTGAAAGAATCAGCAAAAAGCCTCTTGGAAACTAACAAGTGATTATAGCAAGGTTCCATAATACTGAGTTAATACACAAAAGTCAATTGCTTTCCTATATACCAACACTGAACAAGTGGAATTTGAAATTAAAAACAATACCATTTACATTAGCACCCCAAAAAATGAATACTTAGGTATAATCTATATACAAGATCTGTATGAGAAAACTACAAAACTCTGATGAATAAAATAAAAGAGCTAAATAAATGGAAAGAAAGACTCAGTATTGTCAAGATGTTAGTTCTTCCCAACTTGAGCTATAGAATCAATGCAATTCCAATAAAAACCCCAGCAAGTTGTTTTATGGATATCAACAAACTGATTCTGAAGTTTACATGGAGAGGCAGAAGGCTCAGAATAACCAAATAATACTGAAGGAGAAGAAGAAAGAAGAACAAAATCTTAACTTTGATGTTTTGATTGATGCTTCCTGACTTCAAGACTTACAGTAATAAAGACAGTGTGGTATTGGTGAGAGAACAGACAACCAGATCAATGAAACAGAATAAACAGCCCAGAGATAGACCCATGTAAATATAATGAACTGATATTTGCAAAGGAGCAAAGGCAATACAAGGGAGCAAAGACAGTCTCTTCAACAAATGGTGCTAGAATACTGGACATCCATGTGCAAAAAAATGAACCAAGACACAGCCCTTACACTGTTCACAAAAATTAACTCAAAATAGATCATAGACCTAAATGTAAAACACAAAATTATAAAACTCCTACTAGAAGGGAGGCATAATAAAAATGGCAGAGTAGTAGGACATGAAGCTCACCTTCTCCCACAAATACATCAAAAATACATCTACATGTGGAATGATTCTCACAGAATATCCACTGAATGCTGGCATAAGACCTCAGGCTGCTGAAAGGGCAAGAAAATCACCATGTAACCTGGTAGGAAAAAAGAAAAAAAAAGTAAGTGAGAAAGGAATCAGGATGGGACCTGAGCCCCTGAGAGGGAGCTGTGAAAAAGGAAATGTTCCTGCACCCTGGGAAGCCCCCTCAGGAGTGGGGGAGATCGGCCCAGATAGAAGGGGAGCTTCAGAGCCTTGGAGGAGAACACAGCAGCTGGCTTGCAACAGCCAGAGTGGAGGGAGAACTGCACAGTCAGTCAGTGCTGCCGCCCTGCACTCCCCAGTCTGAGGTGTGGGTCCACTGGTGCAGGTGGGGGCTGGGTGCTGTAACTCGGGCTTCAGAGATCAGACCCAGGGACAGGACTGGGGCTGGCTGTGCAGAAACAACCACCACCGCCCTCCTGGATGCCAGGATTGGTTGTGATCCACCACTGTCACCCGCTTGGACTCCAGAAGTCGTTGCAAGCTGCCTCCACCCCCATCATGTGCTCTGGGGGCGCGCCTGAGCTGCCACCACTGCTGAGAACCCCAGGACCAGGAACTAGATGCTGCCTCTGTACACCCTCTATTGAAGGGATAACAATCAGCACATGCTGAAGAAACAGGCAACAGTCATCCATACTAAAAACAGTCCTTTCATCAAATATATTTAACTCACACAAGCTACACAGGGATGCCCCCCACACATAAGTAGTCCTCCAAGACCACAGTAGATAATTGTTTCTCCTAAACTCACAGAGTAAGAGAAATATAAGTAAAATGAAGAAGCAGATGAACCACTCCCAGTTAAAAGACCAAGAGAATTCCCCTGAAAGAACAAAAAATGAAACAGACCTCTTCAGTCTAACAGACACTCATTTCAAAAAGGAGATAATGAAAATACTGAAGGCATTAAGAAAGGCTATCGACAGAAATGGGGAGTACTATAAAAAAAACCTAGAAATTATAAAGAGGAACCAAGAAAATTAGAAAACTCATTGCAGAGACAAAAGCTGAGCTAAAGGCAATGAATAGCAGAATGAATAATACAGAAGAAAGAATAAGCGACCTGGAAGATAGAATAAAAGAAATCACCAAATCAGAAGAGCAGACAGAAAGCCAAATGAAAAAAAAAAGAAAGCAATATAAAAGACCTATGGGATAATATAGAGCATGCCAATCTATGCATAATAGGGATTCCAGAAGGGGAAGATAGAGAAAGGGGGATTGAAAATGTATTTGAAGAAATTATGGCTGAAAACTTCCCAAACCTAAAGAAGGAAACAGATATCCAGGTACAAGAAACACAGAGGGTCCCAAATAAGATAAACCCAAACAGACCTACACCAAGACATATTATAATAAAAATGGCAAAAGTTAAAGAGAGGATTCTAAAGGCAGCAAGAGAAAAACTAAGAGTTAATTACAAAGGAACCCCCATAAGGCTATCAGCTCATTTCTCTACAGAAACATTGCAGGCCAGAAGGGAGTGGCAAGATATATTCAAAGTCCTGAAAGGGAAAAATCTGTAACCTAGGATACTCTACCCAGCAAGATTATCATTTAGAATAGGAGAGAGAAAGAATTTCTCAGAGAAGCAAAAACTAAGAGTACATCAATACTAAACCTATGTTAGAGGAAATATCGAAAAGTTTTCTCTAAACAGAAAAGAAGTAAGAATCTACAAGAAAGAGAAAAATCACAATTGGAAGGTAAATCACTTAAATAAGCCAGTACACGGATTAAAAAGAAAAATCAAAATATTTCTGTGAAAGTGATAATAACCACAATGAACAGCAAAAGTATGAACATGAAGCTGTAAAAGAGGATATCAAAATCATAAAATGTGGGGGATGAGACTACAAAAGTGTAGGGTTTTTTTCTCTAGAATGTGTTTGAGCCTATATGACTACCAGTCTAAGGCAAGTAGATACAGGAAGGGGTTAACATACTTGAAAAACAGGGTAACCACAAATCTAAAACATACAATAGATTCACAAAAACCAAAAAAGAGGAGAACATAAGTATAATACAAAAGAAAATCATCAAACCACAAAAGGAAAAACAAAAAAAGGGACAATGAAGAAATATAAAATCAATGGGAAAACAAGGTTTAAAATGGCAATAAATACATATCTATCAATAATTACGTTAAATGTCAATGGACTAAATGTTCCAATTGAAAGACACAGAGTGGCAGACTGGATAAAAAAACAAGAGCCTACAATATGCTGCCTACAGGAGACCCATTTTAGGGAAAAGGACACACATAGATTGAAAGTGAGGGGATGAGAAAAGATATTTCATGGAAATGGAAATGACAAGAAAACAGGGGTTGCAATACTCATATCAGACAAAATAGACTTCAAAACAAAGGCCAGAAAGAAAGATAAAGAAGGACACTATATAATGATAAAAGGATCAATACAAAAAGAGGATTTTACACTCATCAACATACATGCACCTAATATAGGAGCATCCAAATACATAAAACAAGTACTAACAGACATAAAAGGAGAAATTGACAGGACACCATACTCCCATCAACGGACAGATCTTCTAGACATAGAATCAATAAGGCAACAGAGACCCTAAATGATACAACAGAACAGTTAGACTTAACTGATAATTTCAGGACATTACATCAAAAAAAACTAGAATACACATTCTTTTCGAGTGCACATGGAACATTCTCTAGGACTGACCACATACTAAGGCACAAAACAAGCCTCAACAAATTTAAGAATACAGAAATTATCTCAAGCATCTTTTCTGACCACAATGACATGAAAGTAGAAATGAACCAGACAAAAATAAGAAAAAAACGATTACATGGAGACTAAACCACATACTACTAAAAAACCAATGGGCCAACGATGAGATCAAAGAGGAAATTAAAAAATACCTTGAGACAATGACAATGAAAACACAACCATACAAAATCTATGGGATGCAGCAAAAACAGTTCTTAGAGAGAAGTTCATAGTAATACAAGCCTTCCTCAAAAAACAAGAAAAATCTCAAACAACCTAACCTACCACTTAAAAGAATTAGAAAAAGAAGAACAAACAAAACCTAAAGTCAGCAGAAGGAAGGAAATAATAAAGATCAGAGAGGAAATAAATAAAATAGAGATTTTAAAAAAACTATAGAAAAAAAATCAATAAAACCAAGAGCTGGTTCTTTGAAAGGATAAACAAGATTGACAAACCTCTGGCTAGGCTCACCACTTATATGTGGAATCTAAAATATGACACAAATGAACCTATCTATGAAACAGAAATAGAATCACGTACATAGAGAACAGACTGGTGGTTGCCCAGGGGGAGGGGGTTGGGGGCAGGATGGAGCAGGATATTGGGGTTAGCAGATGTAAGCTTTTATATATAGAATGGATAAACAACAAGGTCCTACTGTATAGCATATAGAACTATATTCAATATCCTATGATAAACCATAATGGAAAAGAATATTTTAAAAAAGTATATGTGTGTGTGTGTATATATCTATATATCTATATATATATACACTTTTTAAAAATATTCTTTTCCATGATGGTGTGTGTGTGTGTATGTATGTGTGTGTGTGTGTGTATATATATATATATATATATATATATATATATATAAACAGAATCACTTTGCTATACAGCAGAAATTAACACAACATAGTAAATCAACTGCACTTCAGTAACAACAAAACCCCTAAAAAACTCCTAGAAGACAACATAGGAGAAAACCTAGATGACCTTGAGTATGGTGATGCTTTTTTAGATAGAACACCAAAGACATGACCCATGAAAAAAAAACTGATCAACTGGACTTTATTAAAATTAAAAACTTACATTTTACCAAAGACGATATGAAGAGAATTAGAAAACAAGCTGCAGACTTTAAGAAAACATTTGCAGGACACATGTGATAAAATACTGTTATCCAAAATATGCAAAGAACTCTTAAAACTCAACAATAAGAAAGCAAACAACCCAAGTAAAAAATGGGCCAAAGACTTTAACAGACACCTCACCATAGAAGATAGACAGATGGCTAATAAGCATATGAAAAGATATTCCACCTCATATATCATGAAAACAATGCAACACAAAACAATGAGATTATCACTATGCACCTATTACAAGGGCTATAATCTGAAACACAGACAACGCCAAATGCTGGCGAGGCTGTGGAGTATCAGAAACTCTCGTACATTGCTGGTGGGAAAGCATAATGGTTCAGCCACTTTGTAAGAAACTGCCAACCTATCGTCCAAAGTTAAGCATTCTCTTACCACACAATCTAGCAGTTGCACTCCTTGGTATTTACCCAAAGGAGCGGAAAACTTACAGAGAAACAAAAACCCACATGTGGATGCCTATATCAGCTTTATTTATAATTGTCAAAACTTGGAAGCAAACAAGATGTCCTTTAGTAGATGAATGGAAAAACTAAGTGTGGTACATCCAGATGATGGATTATTCATCACTAAAAAGAAATGAGCTATCCAGCCATGAAATGCCAGGAAAGAACCTTAAATGCTTACTAAGTAAAAGAAGCTAATCTGAAAAGGCTATATATTGTATGATGACATTCATTTCCAGTACGTGACATTCTGGAAAAGGCAAAACTATGGAGACAAGAAAGATCAGTGGTTTCTAGGGGAGGGAGAAGAGAGAACAGGGAAAGCACAAAGGATTATTATGGCAGTGATATTATAATGATGCATATATGTCATTACACTTTTGTCCAACCCATAGAATGTACAACATCGGGTTCACCCTGAGGTGAACTATGGACTTTGGGTGACTATGACATGTCAATGTAGGTACATCCTTAGTTAAAAACAAATGCTACGGGCTTCCCTGGTGGCACAGTGGTTGAGAGTCCGCCTGCCAATGCAGGGGACACGGGTTCGTGCCCCAGTCCGGGAAGATTCCACATGCCGCGGAGCGGCTGGGCCCGTGAGCCATGGCCGCTGAGCCTGCGCGTCCGGAGCCTGTGCTCTGCAACTGGAGAGGCCACAACAGTGAGAGGCCCGCGTACCACAAAAACAAAACAAAACAAAACAAAAAACAAATGCTACCACGCTGGTAAGTGATATTGATAATAGGAGAGGCTATGCATGTGCAGGGGCAGGGGGTATATGAGATATCTCTATACCTTCCTCATTTTTGCTGTAACTCAAACTGCTCTAAGAAATTAAGTCTTCAAGTGCTAAAGGAACTTCTCTAGGCAGGAAACACAAGAGAAGGAAAAGACCTACAATAATAAACCCAAAACAATTAAGAAAATGGTAATAGGAACATACATATCGATAATTACCTTAAATGTAAATGGATTAAATGCTCCCACCAAAAGACACAGTCTGGCTGAATGGATACAAAAACAAGACCCATACAAGAGACCCACTTCAGACCTAGGGACACATACAGATTGAAAGTGAGGGGATGGAAAAAGATATTCCAATCAAATGGAAATCACAAGAAAGCTGGAGTAGCAATACTCATATCAGATAAAATGCCCTTTAAAATAAAGACTATTACAAGACAAAAGAAGGACACTACATAATGATCAAGGGATCAATCCAAGAAGAAGATATAACTATTATAAATATTTATGTACCCAACATTGGAGCACCTCAATACATAAGGCAAATACTAACAGCCATAAAAGGGGAAAGTGACAGTAACACAATCATAGTAGGGGACTTTAACAGCCCACTTTCACCATTGGACAGATCATCCAAAATGAAAATAAGGAAACACAAGCTTTAAATGATATATTAAACAAGATGGACTTAATTGATATTTATAGGACACTCCATCCAAAAACAGCAGAATACATATTCTTCTCAAGTGCCCATGGAACATTCTTCAGGATAGATCATCTCTTGCGTCACAAATCAAGCCCTGGTAAATTTAAGAAAATTGAAATCGTGTCAAGTATCTTTTCTGACCACAATGCTATGAGATTAGATACCAATTACAGGGAAAAAATCTGTAAAAATACAAAATACATGGAGGCTAAACAATGCACTACTAAGTAACCGAGAGATCACTGAAAAAAATCAGAGGAAATCGAAAAATACCTAGAAACAAATGACAATGAAAACACAACAACCCAAAACCTATGGGATGCAGCAAAAGCAGTTCTAAGAGGGAGGTTTATAGCTATACAAGCCTACCTTAAGAAACAAGAAACATCTCAAATAAACAACCTAACCTTACACCTAAAGCAATTAGAGAAAGAAGAACAAAAAACCCCCAAAGTTAGCAGAAGGAAAGAAATCATAAAGATCACATCAGAAATAAATGAAAAAGAAATGAAGGAAACGATAGCAAAGATCAAGAAAACTAAAAGCTGGTTCTTTGAGAAGATAAACAAAATTGATAAACCATTAGCCAGACTTATAAGAAAAAAAGAGAAGACTCAAATCGATAGAATTAGAAAAGAAAAAGGAGAAATAACAACTGACACTGCAGAAATACAAAGGATCATGAGAGATTACTACAAGCAACTCTATGCCAATAAAATGGACAACCTGGAAGAAATGGACAAATTCTTAGAAATGCACAACCTTGCGAGACTGAACCAGGAAGAAATAGAAAATATGAACAGACCAATCACAAGCACTGAAATTGAAACTGTGATTAAAAATCTTCCAACAAACAAAAGCCCAGGACCAGATGGCTTCACAGGTGAATTCTATCAAACATTTAGAGAAGAGCTAACACCTATTCTTCTCAAACTCTTCCAAGATATAGCAGAGGGAGGAACACTCCCAAACTCATTCTACGAGGCCACCATCACTCTGATACCAAAACCAGACAAAGGTGTCCAAAAGAAAGAAAACTACAGGCCAGTATCACTGATGAACATAGATGCAAAAATCCTCAACAAAATACGAGCAAACAGAATCCAACAGCACATTAAAAGGATCATACACTATAATAAAGTGGGGTTTATCCCAGGAATGCAAGGATTCTTCAACATGTGCAAATCAATCAACGTGATACACCATAATAACAAATTGAAGGAGAAAAACCATATGATCATCTCAGTAGATGCAGAGAAAGCTTTTGACAAAATTCAACACCCATTTATGATAAAAACCCTGCAGAAAGTAGGCATAGAGGGAACTTTCCTCAACATAATAAAGGCCATATATGACAAACCCACAGCCAACATCATTCTCAATGGTGAAAAACTGAAACCATTTCCACTAAAATCAGGAACAAGACAAGGTTGCCCACTCTCACCACTGTTATTCAACATAGTTTTGGAAGTTTTAGCCACAGCAATCAGAGAAGAAAATAAATAAAAAGAATGCAAATAGGAAAAGAAGAAGTAAAGCTGTCACTGTTCGCAGATGACATGATACTATACATAGAGAATCCTAAAGATGCTACGAGTACTAGAAAAGTACTCGAGCTAATCAATGAATTTGGTAAAGTAGCAGGATACAAAATTAATGCACAGAAATCTCTTGCATTCCTATACAATCATGATGAGAAATCTGAAAGTGAAATTAAGAAAACACTCCCATTTACCATTGCAACAAAAAGAATAAAATATCTAAGAATAAACCTACCTAAGGAGACAAAAGACCTGTATGCAGAAAATTATAAGACACTGATGAAAGAAATTAAAGATGATACAAATAGATGGAGAGATATACCATGTTCTTGGATTGGAAGAATCAACATTGTGAAAATGACTCTACTACCCAAAGCAATCTACCAATTCAATGCAATCCCTGTCAAAGTACCACTGGCATTTTTCACAGAACTAGAACAAAAAATTTCACAATTTGTATGGAAACACAGAAGACCCCGAATAGCGAAAGCAGTCTTGAGAAAGAAAAACAGAGCTGGAAGAATCAGGCTCCCTGACTTCGGACTATACTAGAAAGCTACAGTGATCAAGACAGTATGGTAATGGCACAAAAACAGAAATATAGATCAATGGAACAGGATAGAAAGCCCAGAGATAAACCCACACACATATGGTCACCTTATCTTTGATAAAGGAGGCAAGAACATACAGTGGAGAAAAGACAGCCTCTTCATTAAGTGGTGCTGGGAAAATTGGACAGCTACATGTAAAAGAATGAAATTAGAACACTCCCTAACACCATACACAAAAATAAACTCAAAATGAATCAAAGACCTAAATGTAGGGCCAACACTATAAAACTCTTAGAGGAAAACAAAGGCAGAACACTCTATGACATAAATCACAGCAAGATCCTTTTTGACCCACCTCCTAGAGAAATGGAAATAAAAACAAAAATAAACAAATGGGACCTAATGAAACTTAAAAATCTTTTGCACAGCAAAGGAAACCATAAACAAGATGAAAAGATAACCCTCAAAATGGGAGAAACTATTTGCAAATGAAGCAACTGACAAAGGATTAATCTCCAAAACATACAAGCAACTCATGCAGCTCAATATCAAAGAAAGAAACAACCCAATACAAAAATGGGCAGAAGACCTAAATAGACATTTCTCCAAAGAAGAAATAGATTGCCAACAAACACATGAAAGAATGCTCAACATCATTAATCATTAGAGAAATGCAAATCAAAACTACAATGATATCTCACACCTGTCAGAATGGCCGTCATCAAAAAATCTACAAACAATAAATGCTACAGAGGGTGTGGAGAAAAGGGAACCCTCTTGTACTGTTGGTGGGAATGTAAGTTGATACAGCCACTATGGAGAACAGTATGGAGATTCCTTAAAAAATTAAAAATAGAACTACCATACGACCCAGCAATCCCACTACTGGGCATATACCCTGAGAAAACCATAATTCAAAAAGAGTCATGTACCAAAATGTTCATTGCAGCTCTATTTACAATAGCCAGGACATGGAAGCAACCGAAGTATCCATCAACAGATGAATGGATAAAGAAGATGTGGCACATATATACAATGTAATATTACTCAGCCATAAAAAGGAACGAAACTGAGTTATTTGTAGTGAGGTGGATGGACCTAGAGACTGTCATACAGAGTGAAGTAAGTCAGAAAGATAAAAACAAATACCATATGCTAACACATATATATGGAATCTAAAAAAAAAAAAAAGAAAGAAAATGGTCAAAAGAACCTAGGGGCAAGACTGGAATAAAGATGCAGACCTACTAGAGAATGGACTTGAGGATATGGGAGGGGGAATGGTAAGCTGTGACAAAGTGAGAGAGAGGCATGGACATATATACACTACCAAACGTAAAATAGACAGCTAGTGGGAAGCAGCCCCATAGCACAGGGAGATCAGCTCGGTGCTTTGCGACCACCTAGAGGGGTGGGATAGGGAGGGTGGGAGGGAGGGAGACGCAAGAGGGAAGAGATATGGGAACATATGTATATGTATAACTGATTCACTTTGTTATAAAGCAGAAACTAACACACCATTGTAATCACTTTAATAAAGATGTTAAAAAATTGTCTTAAAAATATTGAGAATAACTGATCATATCACATTAAATATTTAAAGGAAATAGATAAGCTCATAATGATATATGTTTTTAAATGTGGTTGGGGGTGAAGGTTTTGTTTTCTGTTTTTCTCTTTTTACAGAAGTTGCTAGCTAATAAGTTTAGAAGGAATAATATAATTAAGAAATCACCAACTCACAACATCTAATATAATAACTGTAAGAAGTGATTGATGCTAAAACCACTGGGGTTATTTAGTACTGAAGTACAACTATTACCATTATCACAGATTATTTACTAAATGCAAAGAGAAAGGTATTATTGTTACAGTGGAGCCATCTGGTCAACAAGTCACTGACTAGGCAGAACGGAGGGTGCTATAACAGATAACAGACTAGATTCTTCAAAAATTTAATACTATGAGAAACAAACAAATGCAAAAAATAAGCAACTAGACAATTAAAAAGGCAGAACTGTTTGATATTAAAAATGACATAAAAACAAAAATAAATTTGTGAACTTTGGATATTTAAAATCTCTAGAGGACAACTTGAGGACAACTGGGGATATCAGAGTATTGCCACTATATTATGTAATATTACAGAAATATATTTGTTATTTTAAAAGTAGTAATAATGGTATTGTGGTTATATAGGACAATGTCCTTATTCTTAAGAGATACATGGTGAAGCAGTTAAGGATGAAGTATGATGTCAACAACTTTCTTTCAAGTGGCTTGGCAAAATAATATACACATAAACATACATGTTAACACAGAAAATGTGGCAAAATGTTAAAAACTGATGAATCTAGGTGAACAATGGTGAACAACTGGTATCCACTGTACTATTCTTTTAACTCTTCTCTAGTTTTGAAAATGCCATCAAGAGATACCAAAAAGAAATAGTCAAGTTACAAACTGGGAATGTATTTGTCATCACACAAATGACAAACAATAAATATTAGCAATATGTAAAAAACTTCTACAAATCACTAAGGAAACCAGAAACAGAAAAATGAGGGAAAATAAAGAACAGGCATTTGACAGATGATAAAAAACTGTGCTAATAAATTTGAAAATATGTTCTAATAAGTGAAATGCAAATCAACATCAAAGTGAAATATAACTTTTTTCCATTTAGACTGGTATAAATTCAAATAAAATTTCTAGCAATACCACATGTTGGAGCAAATATATTGGGTTGGCCAAAAAGTTCATTTGGGTTTTTCCATACCATCTTAACGGAAAACCCGAATGAACTTTTTGGCCAGCCCAATAGATGACAGTATTTCTAATAGATGGCAGTAAGAGTCTAAATTGCTACAACTACTTTGAAAAACATACGGCACTCTCTCATAAAATTGTACACACAGACATTATCTATGACTCAAGAATTCCACTCCCAAGAGAAACGCATATACTTACATTCAGAGACGTATATTGGAACATCCATAGTGACACCATTTTTAGACAGCAAAAACCTGGAAACAACCCAGTATGCATCAAGAGAATAGATGAATGAACTGTTTATGTTGCCACAAAGAAATATTGTACAGCAGTTAAAATGAATAAATTACATCAAGATATGACAATATATGTAAAACTCAGAATTTTTAAGTTAAAAAATCCTAAAAGATAACATAAATATGCATATTTATAAAATACATATAAATATCTATAAAAATCTAAAACTCTGTCTATATATCCTTGCATACAATTTTTAGGAATACATATAGTTTATGCAATTTAACCTAAGGAAATGATGAACACAGAATTCAGATGGCAATTCCATTATGTGAGTGGCGGGCGGGAGAATGGTTTGTATAAGATCACATACGTAAATTTAAGTTATCATCCAGGTTCTGTTTTTCACAGTGATGATTTCCCAGGTTCTTATTATATTATAAAACATAGATAAATTAAAAAACAGACAAATAGAAACATATGCATATCTAACTAAGTGAATAATAAAAGAAGGTCATGCCTGGGCCAACAATGATTATATGTTAGGAACCAAGGATGAAGATTAATCCTTAACCTTGTGCCTCCGCAATTAGGTGGTATGATAAGCATTTGCTGTGTGAAGCCCATATGCATTGCTATCAGCAACAGGCAGTAGGAATACTGAGAAAGTCCGATGGCAAACTTTAAAGAACACTGGGGGTGAATTAAGTAGTTCTTTGTCTTTACTGTGTACCTCCTTAAATACTTTATTGATACTTTGCTCTTTATTAATTCCGTAAGGTTCACTGAATATCACTTTGCCTCAAACTTCTGCAAAAATCTACTGGCTGTGTGGGTTGATCTATTCCTGGGAGTATCAACACTCTAATAAACCTGGATGTTTTGAGCTGTTTGTAAGAGCAATTGGGCATGGTTTGAAAACCCTGGAGGAGGAAAGAGCAAATTAAGTTTAGAAGGTATTATTACCTTTTTTCTCCAAGTACAACTCCTAGACTATGAAGGAGTCAGATACTTCATCTTCCTTCCCACTTTCCTGGGTGATGAGGAAAATTTAAAGTGTGTGTCTCAAAACAAAGCTTTTTCTTTTAAAAAGTTTAGGTAATTCTCTGGGAGGTAACATACAAAGGTAGATGTATTTCTATAGAATAACAAGCATTCCTACAACTATTCATGAAATAAAACTATTTGTGCAATAATTATCATGGTAGATAGCAACTAGAAAGGTGATTTTATTCTGGAAAATTTTCATATTTTAAAACTCAGAGAGATAAATAAAAGATACATGCTTTTATTCATACCATTCCTCCAATCTACTTGTTGGATTATTATTCGTCTTTTTGAGTGTAATGCTCACAGGTGCAAGGTCAACTGTGGGCTGGCTAGACGGCTGTGTTGAACTTACCTGTGTTTAGTCACGTCCGGAATCAGCTGACTCTTCACTGGGGCGACTACTCTCATCCACATTTCTCATCCTGCAACAGGCTGGCCAGGGCATGTTCCCATGGTGACAACAGAGGCCTAAGAGGAAAGCAGAAATACGGAAGACTCAGTGGCGGCACACCAACAGCTGGCAAGTCACATGGCCAAATGCAGCATTAATGGAGAACAGCATGACAATGTGTAGATACAGGAAGAGGAAATAATTGGGGCTAGTTTTGCAATGTACCGCTGGCACTTATGTCTGTAACCTTAATCAGTGGTCTTTGAATAATAAGGCAAATTTTTGCCACCTCACATCCCTTCCCACTTCATCATAGTAGTTTAGGTTCTCTCACCTAATCCCCATGAGGGTTGTTTCACCCTCAAGGCCTGAGGGAAAGAATTCTAGCAGTGTGTTGGCTAGGTTGGTAAATACTGGCATCTATTTCTAACTTGACAAGCATCACTTAATTTTTGTATTATGGGTGGTCATTATTTCAGATAAGTATGTCTTCTTCAGAAATGATATGTCTTGAGGTTAATAATATGTTTTAAATATCTGAATTTTTCTCATAGAATTTAACCTGCTCATAGTAGGTGCTCAATAATCAGCAGTTGTTTAATGGATATGTCACTTCTGAGGTGAACAAAGAATCTTTTATTTCAAGGATAAAAGTCCAGGCTAAAGACAGAGTATTCAAATATGGACTTTCTAGAGGCAGTACAGAAACATATTGGTTAAGAAAAAAGACTAAAGCATTTAATTATTAATTTCTTTTTTTCTCGATGGAACACTTTTTTAATTGACCTAGCAGAAGCTTATTATGAAGCTTAGAAAAAGCAACTGCTGTTATTTTAAAACAGTGGTATTCTATGCTGGCTTCAAATTATACTCACCTGGGGAGGTTTTTAAACAATACCAATGCCGGGGATTCACCCTAGATCAATTAAATCAGTACTTCTGGAGGTGAAGTCTAAGGATGGATATATTTAAAAGCTCCCTAGATGATTCTAATGTGAAGCCAAGGTTGAGGACAGATGCTTTGAACTCTTCTAAAAATACCAACAAGAAAGTTTGGAAATTGAGCAATACACCTGGAAGCAACACATGGCTGTTAACTTGGATACTGCTAAACAATCCTGGCAGATGAAACAGTATCCTAATTAATTGGTCTTCCTAAGTCCATTATGGGCCTTCATCTGGCAGCATTTTCAAAACACAGATTTTGGAAATGCTGAATTTCAGTTATTATAAAGTAGTTCATAGATGCTGGCCAAGCAAACTTACAATTTGACTTGTACTGTGATATAAAATTGATTTGATATCACTGGGATGTACATTTCCTGATGAGAGCTGACAAAGGCCAGCTGAGGCTTTAGCTAAATGATGTGAGAGCACTAGAAGACAACTGGAAACTAACGAGATGATAAAAGCTTTCAGGTATGTGAGTTTATCAGCTACCTGCTGAGACCCTCTCACTGTAGAAGAGAACTCCCTGGCTCAAGGCCCTCTCTTCCATCTTAGGTGCAATCAAGGGAAGTGATATTCTGTTAAGTATTGTCTCTGCTTATTTTTGGAGGTGAAGTTGGAGAAAAGTGGGGGCCAGTAGGTATATCTTCCATCCCACATTTATATATACTCTGGTCTAAGAAGTATTCTTATTCTCACTTGCATATAGTGGCACAGGCATGATTTATTAAGGGAGTTTGGGCCATAACTTGAAACCCTGTGGCCACATGGGATTGTACTTACTGCTCCATAAACTGCTGACCCTGACTGAAATTCCCTGACCCCATCTCTGGCCAAACTTGGCCACATTCTACCTTTTACCCAGAGCAGAGTGGCTGTGGTAGGAGAAACGAGGTATGAGGCTATACTTTAAAGTCAAGGTAAAATCAGGTTTTAAATTCTAAAAAATTCAATTGGATTTGGCAGTTCCAACTTCAGGGAATTCAAAATACCTTATGATGAGATGGTATCAGACTGGAATGGAATATTTTGGCAAAATATAAGTGTGTAAATAAAACAATCAAGGGTTATTGAGCTATTGAAAAGTGTGAACAAATTAAAAATTCCACTAAGACTGGACTAGAGAAATGATTCTCCATATCAGCCTCAAGAAATTCTCCAGAGAACAAGTGTCCCTATGTCATATACATATAGAAAATGCTGCAAACCACACCCCCTTCTTAGAGTGTCACTGTACAGATGATCAGAGTAAAGGCCCAGAGATATAATACAGTAAATAAGAAGGTTTGAGCTTGCTTACTCCGGAGTTTAAAGTGAGAGCACTTTGTCATATGCTGATTACATCTTGGGGAGCACTGAACTGGTACTGTTCATGTAATTAATCACAGAGAGGTATATAACTTACATGAACTACAAAGCCACACACTATGAGTAAAATTGGATAATTTACCCTTTTTTGAAATTCAGCAACAAATTTTAGGTGTGGAGATTATTTCATTCTTTTAGTTTTCACCATCCACAAGAATATAGCTACTAAGCTACACTGCTAGATTTAAATCTAGGTATAGTTCTCAGGCAACTTAGGGCAGAAATTCAAGAGTATGATATACAGGTCACTCACCTTTGAATGTAATCCAGGTTTTCAGTGTCACTTGGCAAATATGGCACTTAGAATTTTACAGTACTCTTTGTGCAGTTAAGCCAGAACAGGTCATCCATAATACAACTACAGTTGTCTGGTATCTGCAGGGGATTGGTTTCAGGACCCACTGTGGATACCAAAACCCACATATGCTCAAGTCCCATAGTCGACCCTCCATCTGTGAGTTCCACATCCACAAATTAGACCAACCACAGATTGTATATTAAGTTTGTGATCTGCGGCTAGTTGAATACATGGTTGTGCAACCATGGATATGGAGAGCCGACTGTATATCAAAAAAACCCCCCAAAATCCACACATAGGTGGACCCATGCAGTTCAAACCCATGTTGTTCAAGCGTCAATTGTATTTCTTTCTATAAAATAGTTTTTTTTCTCTCTCTATCCCTTCCTTTTTTCTTTCATTCTTGTACCCCTTCTGGTTTCCTTTCTTTATTTTATGTCTTCTTTCTTTCTAAAAATAACCTATTTTACAACATCCTAATTCAAATCCTTTAGGCTCAAATCCTTTAGAAATAGGTTCATTTAGATTCTGTTTTACTCAAAACCTGTTATTTCAAAATACAACTGTTGATACTAAAGGGGATTATTATAGTGTTTCTGTAACACTTAGCTTACTCCACGTGTTACCACTAGAAATAATTACTTAATATTGATGTAGTTTCATTAATAGCATTTGAATATGAATGTGTAGTAAATTCTTTTATCTTGCAGATAAAGAATGAGGTTCCAACTCAAGATGGTGACTAGGAAGATCCTGAACTCACCTCCATCCCTGGACAAACTGGGTGTACAGCTACCTATAAAACAACTTCCTCCTTAAAAAACCTAAAGGCTGGCTGAGTGATGACAATACACCAGGTAGATGAAGATGAACAACAAATCAAAGTCGGTAGGAGAGGCTGGAACCCAATCTCACCATAAACCCCACGCCCTGGCATGGTGACCCACAACCAGGAGGGAACTCAAAACCCAGAGCTTCTCCCCGAGGAGGGAAAGGTTTGAACCTCACATGGGGCACCTCAACTTTTAAGATCTGCACCTGAGAGACAAGCCCCAGAGTTTTAAAACCAATGGGACTTATGTCCCAAGACATATAAGACTCTAGTGATCTCAGAAGCTGCTCTTACAGGGTTCGCATGCTCAGACTCACTGACCCCAGGGCCCAGCTCAGAAGCAGCTGATCGTGCCCAGACCTAAAATGAAGAAGTCTCATGTGCTCATATTAAAGTGTCGGCCTCAGGGGCACACATCTAATTAAACAGACACATCTAGGAGCCTGCTGGAACACTCTCCAGGACAGAGATTGGCAGGTGCCATCTTTGCACTCTCACTTTGCTGTATCTCCTGGTAGGGAGCTTTTACATATCTGGTGTAATGATTTTTTGTGGCTGCCACCCAGGGGACACCTCTAGACCATCTGATCCTGGAGGTCAGGGAGCTTGCATTCCTGGTCTCATGGGATTGTAATAATCAGTATCACAGAGAAAGGAGTTCATACCCCTGTCTGGTGCCCCAATTTTTGCGGTTGCTGCCAGGGGACACCTCTACATTGCCTGGCTCTGGTGGCCAGTGGGGCTTACGCTTGTGGGTCCAGTAGGACTGCAACCAATGGAGAAAAGGTTCTCAAACAGCTACCATCCCCAGGCCACAACAAGAGGAAAGAGACCCAAGAGTTCTGTCTTTCTGTGAGAAAGGCCTATTAAGTAATCATGGCTGTTGCCTGAGGGTCAGGCTTCAGTTTTGGCACACATTGGTGAAGCCGCTGTGGAAAACAGTATGGAAGTTCCTCACAGAATTAAAAATAGAACTACCATATGATCCAGAAGTTCCACTTCTGGGTATTTATCCAAAGAAAACAAAAACACTAACTCGAATAGATATCTGTAGCCCCATGTTCACTCTATCATTATTTATAATAGTCAAGATGTGGAAACAATCTGAGCTACCATTGATGGATAAAGTAATTATATTACATACACACACACACACACACACAGTGGAATATTGTTCAGCCATAAAAAAGAGAATGAAACTTGCCATTTGTGACCAAATGGATGGTCAGTGAGGGGATTACGGCTAAGTGAAGTAAGTCAGGCAGAAATAGACAAATACCATATGATGTTTATGTGTAGAATTTAGGGGAAAAAATCCCCAACCTCATAGATACAGACTGGTGGTTGCCAACATCAGGGGTGGTGGGTGGGAAAAGAAAAGAATCCTATAAGTCTCACTTATTTCATTTCTAGCACTCCATCCTAGGGAAAAAAATGATGAGAAATGTTTTTACACTAGATTATCTATTATACATATCTACATTATCACCTCAACAGGGCAGTTTTGATAATAAACCACTCTTCGGATGTTATTTAGAGGAAGGGGTATTATAAAAGGCCATGGGATGACTTTTTAATGTCAGACAGAGTGGCATCAGTCAACAGGCAGAGCATAAATAAGTCTTTCTAAATGAATGTTAGGCAAAGGTAAAAATATGTGTATATAACATCATAGTAGTATACACACACATCATTGATAAAAGTGATTTCTGATTTAATATGTTTCTAGTAAACAATATTCCTTTGGTAAAAAGTATATGATAACATCGAGAACTAATACACTTGTACAAACTACAAGCCTGACACTGTTTCAGATGCTTGGCATGTCATAGTTTAATATCCAAAATGCTTTTATGAGCTATAAAGAATATCAGTCCCCTGGCATCGTACCACTAGTCTACGCCAGTAGTGGTAGCAAAGATTTTTGGTGTGACCCCCTAGGTGGGACCTGAATGCAGACATAATAAATCCATAGACCATAAACTCGCCCACTACACTATACTAGCTTTTGCTTTGAAAGTATATGAAGGATACAGACCTACCATTAAACACCCCAGCCATTGCTTCCATAACTATACTGGTACTTGTAATCACATCTCAAATTCTGTTTCCAAAATGTCACAATATGCCGAGAAATGTTTCTCTGCCTGCAGCTTTTACTGAAAGCTATATTTATATTGGTGCTTAGTCATGGTGACGCTGCAACCAACAATTTTATATAGGTACAAAACACTGAACTATATTTCGGCTGAAATCTCAAGAAATATGGGACTTATATTACTTGAGTGGAAGATATGTTACATTTTATGATTAAACCCAGAAATGTTACATACACAAATTACATTAGCTTTTAGGAAAAGGGAATTTTTGATTTCTATAAGTATCTAGAAACTTATAAAACTCTGGGTTGTAAAACTGCAATTTTATGAAACAAATGTGATTTAATTCATAAAGACAAAACAATAGGAAAATTCATTTTGCTTGTAAATGTGGTAATTGAGAGAAATTTTGGCATGAATGATAAAAATCCCTTAGCAGCAAGGTATTTAAGTCACTGGTATGTGAAACAAAAAGATTCTCTTTGGACTTTAAGGCTCTTTAATCAGAAGGCAGGTAATATAATACAATTAATGAAAAAATTTGGTAGGAAAATGTATTTGAATCAAGATTAAAGGAATTGACTGAAACATTTCACATAAGAAAGTAGAATTCACTAGTTTGAAAATGTATATGTTAAAGAATATGTTGCTTATACTTTAAACATTCTATGATTCTAGGAATGGGAACATTTAAAAAATCTGTATGGTAATAAAGTTTTTAAAAACCCAAAACATGTTTTCCTACTGATAACGAGAGTTATTTAAAGAAGAATACATGGAAATACATTTGTCTTAGCATAAAATGAAACTTAGAACTATTAATGCACATATCATTTATAAACAAATGCCTGTAGATTTTGAAAAATCCTAATTTTCTGATTATGATTCTTTATTCTGCAATGACTTGATGAATTCTACTACTGAATTAGTGAAACACAAATAATTTAGGTAAGCAAAGTTTTTGGTCTCAGTATATTTTCTTATCTGTCCCAATTTCCAAATTCCCTATAAATTCAATGCTGAAAGACTTTCCTCCAGACTCTACCTTCTTAATTTCAATTAAGATACTTTGATTTATATATAAAGACAAACATTTATACAGTGAACCTACTTTTTAAAAAAGTTTCCTAAATAGTGCAGTTTTAAAAATTATAAAATGATAAATGCCATCCCTCATTGTTTCAAAAAAATATGAGAAAATCAAAGTAGTCAATAAAATATTGACCATCATTTCTCAAACCTACAAAATTGATGAAATAATTTGAGGAAGACTGAATCATTTTATTAAATGACATATCCTTTCATAATTTAATGGAAGACTACTATAACATGAAAAATGAATACTGATGGAAATCCTGTCAATGCAGCTCCAAGAAACTATGGTTTGTATTTACAAAATAATGCAATTATCTTTAAAAACTAGTCATGGAGGGATAAAGATAGGATTTTCCAGAAAATGGCATGGTCCCCAAACTTTTCTAAGTTCCCTAGCCTGTCAGAAAGTGACCTTTCTTACTACCTGTGAGACTGGGACCTTATAAACCAGATACCAAGTCAGTTTTCTTAGGAGGGCTTTGTAGTCATTTGGTCAACATATGAAGTCAATACTTGTTCTTTAAGAGTGGGCTTATTATGCCTGATTTGATGAGAGTCACTTGCAAATATGATGTTCTAAGTATGGCCATGATTGCACAAGTAATTTGTTCAATTATATATCTGGGAATAAAGGAGGACAAATTCTTATTGAACCTGTACAAATAAATAAATAACATTGCTATGAAAGGTAAGGGCACTCAAGTAAAAAGTACTATTTGTTTCTGAACTGTGAGAGGCCAGTGAGAATCAAATAACATTAAAACGTTTCATTTTGCTTTACAGAAGCACAGTCTACTAGATTAAGTGTTAGGAATAGCTTAAGAAAAAAATGCATGAGACTTCCTTCCATAACATTAAAAAAATAATTCCAATAATATTCCAAACAAATAACTATAATAAGATTGTTTTCCTCAGTCTTAAATGATGAATTTTGTTTCATCGGGACTCAAGTCAGCAATCTGCTTTCACAAAGTCTGTTTGCTTCTGGACTAAAAAGGGTCCTAGAAATCCTGACTTACTCCATAGCATAAACTCAAAGTTGTTAAGCAATGCCAACTGGGCAGCTTGTAGCCAAAAGTCTATTCTTTGATGTATCAATAGTTCAGAGTACCTGTTAGAATCCTTTCCAAGAGGCTCTAAGACTGTCCTTCTTTGTTGAAGACACAAATTTTAGCTTCTAGATTATACCAGAGACTTGAGACAAACACCTAGGAGCAGAAAAGCATTTGATGAGACTGAGAGGCTGTGGTTAATTTAACACAATGCTAATAATATCATAGTTTTCTATTGGGGTACAGTAAATAACTATTTCATAACGATTTAATCAATAGTTCCTCTAAGCATAAGAATGCATTATGGCAGCATAGGCACTGGCAAATCTCTAAGCCTTCCCATAAAATGTAAAATCTCTATAATATTTACATTGATAATATTTTAACTATAAAAATTTAACCTTAGGAAAACCAAGTATCTCTTCTGATTTGACAGTTTTGTTCACATAATTCTTACAATAATGTTAATTAAGATGGAGTTATAAAACAAACCTATTTATAGCATCTTTTCTTTTATAAGGTAAATAATAAATTCTTGTGATTTTCCAAGGGCCTCCTGGAGAATCTGTAAGATCTCTTTAAATATGAATGTTAGACTTGAAGTTATTTTTTTATTTTTACTTTTTTTGCGGTACGCGGGCCTCTCACTGTTGTGGCCTCTCCGTTGCGGAGCACAGGCTCCGGACGCGCAGGCTCAGCGGCCATGGCTCACGGGCCCAGCTGCTCCGCGGCATGTGGGATCTTGTCCCCTGCATCGGCAGGCGGACTCTCAACCACTGTGCCACCAGGGAAGCCCCCAGAGTTGAAGTTTTATTTATTTTTTCTCAACTTAGATCCTATCTTGGGCAAGTAAAATCAAAGGAATTGTCAAGATCTGATCAATTGTTTAAGATAGGATGATGGATGCCTGAGAAACAATACCTGGTTACCTATTTAATCAAAGTGAGTAAAATATTTTAAAATAATTATTTAAGAAGGTAACACAGTTGTAAGGAACTTTATCTTTTTGACAATTGAAGAATCTGTGCTGCTTTCGTTGTTAATTAAATAATAAAGCAAAACAGAAACTATTTTGGTGAGACAGGGATTGCCTACAGAAGGTAAATAATAACGTTTATCACTTCCTGTTAAGATCTCTAACACACCTTAATCATTTTAACAAAGGTGAAAGTCACAGTATACTCTTGCATTTACATTTTGGGCAGTAGAAGTTTCAATGTTCTTTTTTTGTATAAATAACCTCATCTAAAATGAGCCAACTTTGGCAAAATTTTAATACATTTCATTGTTCCTTTTCATGCTGAATTATTATAAACTAAGTTGAGTAAAAACTACCTTTCTTTAAACCTTCTACAATTTTCTATATCTGTTAAGATTTTGTCACTCACTAAAGACATTCTGGAACAACTGGAACCTTTAAAACAAAATGACCCTCTTTTTCTCTTGATAAACAAAACCACATCCTATTACCATACATACTAAGTATATTTATCTTGGTACTCTTCCTCCTAATATAGTCTCAACCAACCATAATAATCGTAACTTTTAATAAAGAAAATGAACTTCTATTTCACAGAAAAATACTGAGATGTCTATTATTTGAGAACTCTCTATCAACTACTTTAGCAGACTAAGAAAACTCATTCCCTGCAGCCACACATAGCACTTTTACACCTTCATAAAGTACCTTAAATGAACATGTTCATTAACATTACCGAAAGATATAGCTACTGTAAGGCATATAAAAATAATAAGTAACAGAATATAAACTTAAAATTATGTTTAGTAATCAATGTTTGAGTATTCACTTTTACTTAGAAATTATCTAGGCATCTAATCATTATCTATTAATTAACTCAATTTAATGTTAATCCAAATTTGTAAATTATATTTAAACTGAAACACTACAACACATAATCACTGTTGATATAAAAAAGTGTCAGAATAATGATTCAATTTAGCCACACACAAACTAATCTCTTTCATAATTGTAAATGTTTTCCAGGAGTAATATTAACTTATTTGATCAGTAAACCAATAATAAGAAGCCTAGAAGTTCAGATCAACTTGTCACTTCAAGAGAAAGCAAACCCAAACAAAAACAAAAACAAAATGCTTGGATTATAAAGCATACTGATAGATTCAAGGAAAAGACAAGAGAGTTACTATTTATTATTTTAGCCAAAACTACTAACCCAGTCTAATTTGTCTAAAGATTCATCTTAATTATGTAAACTTAGATTTAAAATGTTTTTAAGCCAGCAATTTCTGTATTTTTCTGGTGTGCATTGCACATTTAGAGTTATTAGGTCAGGTGTTTTCTTCTTCCTATGATTTTAAGGAAGAATATTAGATTTATATAAGGGCTCTTTTACCTCTATAAACAAATCAGAATAGAATTCCTTTAAGTTTAAGGGACATAATAATAGAACTTATTAATTCTCTATTGAAGTAGGAAAACATTTCACACTGACTTCATGAAAGATAAAGTCCTTTTATCAAGTACAGGTGCATAGACACAGAGAGTACCTATAGCTTCTGTTCCATAACTTCAGCCACAGGGGAACATTAAACACCAAAACTCCCCAGTTAAAATCTCAGAGAGATGTTTTTCCTTCTAATTGGTACAAAATTCTTAATTGACATAAGCTCACAAACAGACAAACAAAAACCCAAAAAGATTAACAAACTATATTCTCCATTATCTCTCTCACATCGGAGAATACATCTCTATCATTGATCTAACCTATATCACCAAATGATCAGACCATAAGACCAAATTTCCAATCACTGCTGTCACCAAGAGAAAATAACTTATCAGTTGAGTGCAAAACAGAAACAAATATAAAAACACAAAATCAACAGAAAGGAAAAAAAAGCAACTTAGAAAAATCAAGAGTCAGCAAAGTGGAAGTACTATTGTTATTTGGAATCCAATCCAGGAGTCAGGAGAAGACAGGCCTGGAACTAACCAGCCCACATGGTTTAGTTTACTTGTCTCCATCAGGTCAGTCCACTGGGGCATCTCAGTGAAACCTCCAACATGGTTCAGGTATAATTTTCAAAAAGATAAAATCATTAATCTAAGGCAAATAGCCCAAAGATCATTTGAAAAGTTAGATAGATAGGCAGTTTACCAAAGAAATGATAGAATTAGATTCTTGGGTAAGATACGAAGCTTGTTAATGTCTAACATGGCCATAAACCATTAGGGATTATCTATTCCAACAGACGGAAATGACTTTCATCTCTACCAGTTAACCTCTGCTCTACAAAACTATAAAATAGCCTAGACGACAGAAGGGCAAGCCCAGTAATATCTTTTCCCCATTTTCAAATTTCAGAGAATTTTCCTGACAGATTTCACCTATGTTTACCTCCACTGGTTGAGAAGAGAGTTAATATAATTTCAGGAAAGAAGCCGATGAAGCATGGGGCATGAGAACTTAGGGTAACTGTCTCTATCTAAAGCCAAGTTACCAAGGCTCCACCTGGATTTGAAGGAACAATTTACAGCATGTGAGGAATACCCTCACACAATTCTTAGAGCTAACGATCGGCTGAGCTAATTAAAAGAAGACTAAGACATTTTACAAACTAACTTACTCTCTTTAGAGTTAAAGAAAGTTAAGGAAAAAAATAATGTCTATAAAAGTCCTAGAACATCAAGTCTACCTTCCTTGGACCTATAACAAAAATAATATACCCCCATATATTATATTTCTTCAGAAATTTTATGCATTGAAATATTAACCTCCTCACAACTCCCAACACCACCACTACTTGCTAAGGTCATCTAGAAAATTATGATACACTCAAGACCTATACCAATTCCTGGAAGCTTCTGTCCCTCTTTCTCTGGCCACCACCGTATCTGAAAGGTAACTGGATTAGAAAAAAAAATGTGAACATTATACTTAGTATATAGCTCTCATATAGAAACTCTGAGATAAGCAGGTCTCAGATATATTGGGAAAGAATCAAAGATCATTCATACACATTAAACTAGAGCAAATAGATGGTATTCATGGAACTTCCCACTACCTTACCTGTGGATAAGGTGAAATGAAATATATATGCAAAAATTAAAAAAATTGGAAATTCAGGAGCATAATTTGAAAAAGAGGGGAAAAAGAGAAATAAAAATTATGACATAACCAACCAGCCAACCCAACAAAATCCCCAGAATAAATGATCTGCACTACAGAATAATTTTTACCAGCTTTACCAAGGCATAATTAACAAAAAAGGTATATATTTAAAGTGTATAACAAGATTTGACATACATAGACCTTGTGAAATATTTACTAGAATCACGTAAATTAACACATACATTACCTCATATTTCCCATTTTTGTGTGTGTGATTAGAACACTTAGGATCTACTCTTTTAGCAAATTTCAATTATACACTATTATTAACTATAGTCACCATGCTGTACATTAGATACTTAGAACTTATTCATATTCTAGTTTCAGGTTTGTACCATTTGATCAACATTTCCCAAGTTCCCCCAACCCTCAGCCCCTGGAAACCACCACCCACCATTCTACTGTTTCTCATAGGAAAAGAGATGAGATTTGTGGTTATCAGAAGTGGGGGGTTGGAGGAGGGGGAATTGGGGGAAGGTAGTCAAAAAGTACAAACTTCCAGTTATAAGATAAAGAAGTACTAAGGATGTAATGCAGAACATGATGACTATAGTTAATACTGCTGTATGATATACAGGATAGTTGTTAAGAGAGTAGATCCCAAGAGTTCGCATCAAAAGGAGACTTTTTTTTTCTTTTTATTGTATCTATACAAGATGATGAGTGTTAACTAAACCTATTGTGATAATCATTTTACAATATATGTAAATCAAACCATCATGCTGCATACCTTAAACTTATACAGTGATGTACATCAATTACTTCTCAATGTAACTAAAAAGAAAATAAAAATAAATAAAATATTAAAAAAATCAAGATCACAGTACAGAGTTTAACAAATGCTTAGTGAAGACTGAAGATAAATGAGGGATCGGGAGGTTAAGGCCTAAGGATAATATGAAGAACAGAGAGAGAGAAATTTATCTCAGAAACAATAAAGTACAATTAGAGTTGCATTTGTTTACATTTTTGGAAAAGAATAAGTCCCAGTTTCACCTAAATATTTGAGTGACCTATTTAAAACTGTAGAAACATTTTCTATGTGATATCTCAAGTCTCTAACTTAAATACTGTATTGGAAGTCACCCATATTATAATCATGATTCCTTTAATTTTTATTTGATTTGTCTATCAATTCTCTGATTTCCACTGCTACCAATTATCTTCCATGTGATTGATCTAAAATACTTACAGCTTAGCAGATTTTATGTTGTTACTGAATATGTATATAACTTTTATTGCAATTTATTTTTTTTAAATCTTGTTTCACTGTTTTACAAAGAATTTTAACTTTTAAGCATGTCTCAATGTTTCATTTGTTTTCACTTACAATAAGATATACTAATGTCAGGTATATCTTTTGTAGATCAAAAGCAAAGCTAGATAATTAATGCATCCATCACCTCATTCAACAATGTCTATCAAATCATCACATTATACATTTTAAATATATACAATTATATTGGTCAGTTATTCCTCAATAAAGAAAAAAGGGGAAAAGTAAAACATTCCAGACACAAAAAAGCTAATTAAAAATAACAATTTAAAAAGCATCTCACGGGACTTCCCTGGCAGTCCAGTGGTTAAGACTCCACACTTCCAATGCAGGGGACACGGGTTCGATCCCTGGTCAGGGAACTAAAGATCCCACATGCCACATGCGTGGCCAAAAAAATTTAAAAATTAAAAAAAATAAAAAATAAAAAGCACCACTGACACTATAGCCTACCAAACACTGTATCTTACCATGCAGTGCTTTTTCCAAATTTGGTACCTTGGGTTTTATCTAAATTATCAGTTGCCTGAATGCATTAATAAGCACAAAAACCATGAGTAGTTCCTCTCTAACATTAGGCACACATCAGATGTGTTTCTTTTAATGGTAGTGTCAAATGTATAGCAATACTAATCTTACTTTTTACCTTTATTTCTTAAATAAAGACCTACAGAAACAAATCCCAAATAATTAATGAAATGGCAGTAAGAACACACATATTGATAATTACCATAAACATAAATCTATTATATGCTCCAACCAAAACAAACAGACTGGTCAAATGGATACAAAATCAAGACCCATATATATGCTGTCCACAAGAGACGCACTACAGATCTAGGGACACATACAGACTGAAACTGATGGGATGGAAAAAGGTATTCCATGCAAATGGAAATCAAAACAAAGCTGGAGTGGCAACACTCATATAAGACAAAACAGACTTTAAAATAAAGACTATTACAAGAGACAAAGAAAGACACTACATAATGATCAAGGGATCAATCCAGGAAGAAGATATAACAATTGTTAATATATATGCATCCAACATAGGAGCACCTTAATATATAAGGCAAATACTAACAACCTTAAAAGGAGAAATCAACATAACACAATAAAAGTGGGGGACTTTAACACCCCACTTTCATCAATGGACAGATCATCCAGACACAAAATCAAGAGGAAACACAGATCTTAAATGACACATTAGACCTGTTGGACTTAATTGATATTTATAGAGCATTCCATCCAAAACCAGCAGAATACACATTCTTGTCAAGTGCACATGGAACATTCTCCAGGACTGATCACATGCTGGGCCACAAAGCGATCCTCGGTAAATTTAAGAAAACTGAAATCATATCAAGGATCTTTTCTGACCACAACCCTGTGAGATTAGAAATCAACTACAAGAAAAAAACTAAAAAAAACACAAAAATGTGGAGGCTAAACAGTATGGTACTAAACAACCAATGGATCAATGAAGAAATCAAAGGAGAAATCAAAAAATACCTAGAGACAAATGAAAATGACAGGATGATGATCCAAAACCTATGAGACGCAGCAAAAGCAGTTCTAAGAGGAAGGTTTATAGCAATACAATCTCACCTCAGGAAACAAAAAAAATCTCAAATAAACAACCTAACCTTATACCTAAGGCAAATAGGGAAAGAACAACAAACAAAACCCAAAGTTAGTGGAAGAAAAGAAATCACAGAGGGCTTCCCTGGTGGCGCAGTGGTTGAGAGTCCACCTGCCGATGCAGGGGACACGGGTTCGTGCCCTGGTCTGGGAAGATCCCACATGCCGCGGAGCGGCTAGGCCCGTGAGCCATGGCCGCTGGGCCTGTGCGTCCGGAGCCTGTGCTCCACAACGGGAGAGGCCACAACAGTGAGAGGCCTGTGTACTGCAAAAAAAAAAAAAAAAAAAAAAAAAAAAAAAAAA